>NW_020201990.1:16221-46581 GCF_001531365.2 Cynara cardunculus var. scolymus
AGCCAGTAATCCATTTTCCGAGCAGTTTTGAGACCACCGACGGCTTCATAATCACCCGCCGATTCGGTTTCCATTAAATCTATCACTTATTTTTTCCAATTAAATTTTTATGATTAACACTTAATTAAATYGGTAGACTAACACTACTAAAAATCTGGTTTTTTCGACGGCAATGTTCGTCGGAAAAACAACTTTCCGACGGATTTTGCTGTCGGAAAAACCTCCGCCGCTAAATGCAATTTCCGACGGAATTTCTGACGGCTTTGTATTTTCCGACGAAAAAATCCGCCAGAAATCCGTCGAATGATTTTATAATTTGTTATCCTCTTTCCGGGTTAATTAGAAGGCTTATAAAATGATATTAGAGTTACCGACGGAATTTCTGTCGGAAATCCGTCGATAAACTTTTTCCATTTTCTTCCAAAACAATAACCAGTTTTTATTTCAAAAATAAAAATAACATTTTTTCGACGGATATTATGTCGGTAATTATATTTAAAAACTTTTTTCCTACATTAAAATATGAAAATGCTTTTTATTTTTAATGAACGAAAAAGATTTACCGACGGATTTTCCGTCAGAAATCCGTCGGATAATCCGCCAGAATTTTTTTTAATAAAACTTATATCTAATTTATTTACCGACGGATTTTCAGCCAGAAATCCGTCAGAAATTTAGCTGGTACAGGAAAAAAAAAACCAAAAACCTCCTAATCTAAAATCCTAAAAATATAAAGATCCTGTAAATTAAATACAAATATACAATATATGTCATAAATACCTAATAAGATTATCCAGACGAAATAATATACATATATAAATTTGATTGATGACGCTAGTTCATAAATACACTATATCAAATCTATTGCGACGGGTTCGGCGGAAACTGTTGAGATTATGTAAACATCTTCATCATATCCATCATGTCTGCATGCTCTTTCTTCCGGATCTCATCTTCCCAGGTTCGGATCTCTTCTCGGCGAAGAAGTTCCTCAACCTTCTTCTGTAGGATCTCATCTCGAGTGCGCAWTTCTTGAATTTGGGACTGTAAGTTGTTAATTAACTTCAAATACAATAAAACGTTAAAATTTCCAATAARAAGTATAAATGAAATAAATAAACATCAAAGGCTAAAAAGGTACACACCTGACGATCTACATTAGACGATCCACTCGAGTTTGCTTGGGAGGATGTCCCGGTCAAGACCAAATTGGGATCYTCATTGTACCCGAACCCAAATAGACGGCCTTTTCTTGGATCTCCTAACCGCCTCATTCCACAAGCCAGTATCAACTAGGGAATAGGCCGAGGGATCCTCACCGTACTTTTCGGTGAGATTGTTTGAATAGGTACCCTGTGGTTTAAAAAATACTACCAGTCAATTTCGACAGCGTAACGACTGTAAATGGAACGTTTCCAACTAAAACAATCCTAACATTTGCCCAACAAATGGCAACCCAAACTAGATATATATATATATATATATATATATATATATATATATATATATTTATAAGAATTCTAACTTAAACAATTCTAACGTTTGCCCAACAAATGGCAACCCAAACTAGATAGAAATATATATCACACACACATACACTAACATTTTAACTTAAATAATCCTAATGTTTCTCCAACATACGACAACCCAATATAGAGTTTAAAGTTATATATAGGTATTGTAAACTTACTGCAACCCGGCTACACCTTGAAGTCACGTACTCCCCTCRTGACCCGCAACCYGAAGATGACTCTRTACTCGACCTCTTCTTATGCGTATGATCGAAGAGTTCCACAGCGGACGGTGGCACGGCATTTTTTGCTTTCGTCTACATAGTTGCAAGTAATAAAAACATGTGTCAATTRTATCATATTAAAAATCAAGCTACTAAAGTAATCGATTTTAAKGACCTASCARGAGCACCATGCATGGCGAATGTGATCGATCCGCYGRTGTGTTTGGCTATATCACCTTCCACCATAGTCATTCGGTTATCATGCGYCTTCTTGGAAACTACACCCYTCCAATGGGGCGTGTTCCAGCGATCAATCATCTCGCACCAGATAMGAGGATCGAGCCACTTAGAGTGGAAGCCCTTCAACATATTCATATCCCTATTASRGTCGTTTTCTACATAGGGCATCGATTGACTTCTGGCTTTTTCTTCTGCCCTTCTCCTAGCAGAATTCATGYCATCATTRTAGTTTTTGGCACCCTGGGTCTCCCAGATTTGCAGCATCTTGACGTCCAGTGTTGGATCCCAACAATAGTACCCCTATACATAAAAGATTAGTTGCTTGTTGAGTTCAAAATAAAACTAGCAAAAATATAACAAGTTAAAAGAATACTACAAACCTGAAAACGCTCCCACATCTGTGTCTTCATCTCCTTAGGGATTTCCGACCATGTGCACCATGGCCCCTCAATCATTGATCGAATAATCTGAGTCAAATGACGGGTCGCATGGATGTTGTTAAACCTGTGTAATGAGTTGAATTAGTATCGATACCTAAAAATAATTAATTTGATCAATTAGTTAATATAACACTTACTCATTGGATGTAACAYCGATCCTYRTTCTCTCGGCTGGAAGATGTTCTGGAGCATTGATGCCACGGACATTTGCAGACTCAAAGTCATTTGCTTGTACAGAAGCACTACTAGATCCTGGARTAGGTGTAGGTTGGCTACTAATAGGTCAGCTAGGTRTAGCAGTAGATGAAGTAGGTGYAGGTTGGCTAGTAATAGGTCGGCTAGGTGTAGYAGTAGATGGGGACGGAGTACTTGTAGAGTCGTCCCTACCTCCTCCAYGCCAAATACGCGGYATACTGTAACAAGTCTACAAAAAATGGGTTATTAAAACAATMAAKATTTAAAAGATAAATTCACAAAGATAACATATAGACGGAGTACACATRTAAACAAAGTTTATTAAGACTAAAATCAACCTAGTATTTAATCATCTGAAGAGTGATCAGACAAGTCAGGTTCTTCTTCGTCTGAGTCAGCCAATAGATCCACTAAATGTAACTGAACACACGACTACTCCGTTGGTAATATTTAATAAAAAAAGTTTATAATAACTTAAACTTGGAAAAAATTAAAAATAAAACATTTTTTCTTTTAAAAATTCCAACGGATTTCCGACAAAATTTAATTTTTATTTAAAAAAAGTTATATTCCGTCGGAAATTTGAAAAGAAAAAATGTTTTTTTATTTTTTTTCCTACCAAATATATATATATATATAAAAAGGAAAAATATTTCTGACGGACTTTAATTTTTTTTTTTTAGTTAAATTCCGTCGGAATTTTAAAAGAAAAAATGTTTTATTTTTATTCTTTTCCTACCAATATATATATATATATATATATATATATATATATAAAGGTAGAATATTTTCGACGGAATTTAATTTTTATTTATATATATATATATATATATATATATATATAAAAGGTCTAAAATTTCCAACGGATTTCCGACGGAATTTTTTTTTAATAAAAATTAAATTTCGTCGGAAACTTTAAACGGAAAAATATTTTATTTTTATTTGTTTCCTAACAAATATATCTATAAAGAAAGGTTTAAAATATTTCCGACGGATTTCCGACGGACTTTAATTTTTATTTTAAAAAATTAAATTCCGTCGGAAATCCGTCGGAAATTTTAAAAGGAAAAATATTTTATTTTTATTTCTTTCTTAACAAAGATATATATATATATATATATATATATATATATATATATATATATATATATATATATATATATATATATATATATAAAGGTTAAAAATTTCCGACGGAATTCGATTTGTTTTTTTAAAATTTAAATTCCGTCGGAAATTGTTTTTGATTAACGCTAATTAATTTATTTAAATAAATTAGAAAAAATTTGTGACGGATTTGTGACGGTTTTGAATAAGTAAAAATCCGTCACAAATCCATTGAAAAACCGTTTTAAATCATTTTAATTTTTTTCCAAAAATTTAGTGGGGTTTGTGGGGGATCTGTGGCGGATATGGATAAAAGTTGATCTTTTTTGACTTTTTTGGGATCTGTCGAAAATCCGTCGGGAATATTTCCGACAGAATTTCCGCCAGAAAAATCTGTCGGTGATACCCTTTTTTAGTAATGTAATTTAATTAATTAATGAAATAAAATTATCGACAAAAACTTTTTTTCCTGAGTCTTTTTAAATATAATTACCGACGGATTTTCACCCCCTAATCCACAGGTTGAAATGAAGAGTACTAGGATACATAAATCAGCCAATCAGAAGAAGACAAGCATTAAAGTTGCACAGTAAATATTTAATGTAATAGTGGCTATAAAAGGTCACTCTTGTCATTCAACGTTACTCACCTATTTTGAAAGAACATCATTGTGAATGTTTCTAAAGTAAAATCGACGTTATCGTCTGAAGAACTTCCTCAGTTCTTTGGATCTGAAAGAGAACTCCATTCCCCCTCTCTTTTAGTTTAGCAAATTTGTCACAGTCAAATTGTTTAGGATCACGGGTCCTACTTTCTTAACTTTTGTAACAAGTTTGTAATTTTTTGTTTTTATACAAAATATGGAAGAAAGAGTTAAAAAGTGAAAATATGTTGTGATTGTGTTGTGTTTGTATTCAACCCTCCCTTCCCCTTATACAAACACTTCATGTATAACTCATCACTTTCCAGGACCAACAGAAAGGTTATTTAAACGTTGAGATTTAATTAAGCGATCTTCACATCCGCACAAGAGAGAACAATCAATGAGTTTTTAGTTAACGGCACTACAAAAATTAATTGTAAGTGTACGATTATTGTAGCATACAGGTCAATCACGAGACAACGGTCTAAACACTAGTTCCGTTAAAAATCATGAACTAGTTGTATATGTGAATGACAAACAGAAAGGTGATTTACAAGCGACGAATTAGAGTACGGGCAATAAATTAAAATAAAGATGAATGAGAAGGCTAGGAATTAAGCTATTTACGACATATAACTAACTAAGCCATACAATAAAATGTTCAAAAATCGATGTGAGGGTTTATCTTTCAAGAAGTACTTAAAATCCTATTTCGAGGTGACCTGAGCATCCATAACTAACAAAATCCACTACATTCATGATTGTCGACTTAACGAAGAGCATTAAATTTGATAAATTGTTCCTCTGATTCTTAATTTTACCTATTTTCATGGTAAAATCTATAATTGTTATCTAATCGCCCAATAATCAAAGTCATTTTTTTTGTTTATAAATCAATTTGCTGACAAATAAAGGATTATTGATCACAACCGGTCTCTAATTGTATCCAAACTTCTGTTGGAGATAAAATGTAAAATCGTCCGACTGATAACCAAATGTTAAACCCGATGATTCAAATTTTCAACAAAACCCGTTCAATATCACTACGCAACCTTATAAATAAGCTAAAAGAAGCTTCTAACAAGTAATTAATCGAAGAAAATAACGAAATAAAATCTAACGACTAATCTAGCATATATCGTTACAACAAAATTGATTTTATAGGACCCCTAAAATGTAGAAGTGTCCCAAAAAGTACTTTATAGAACTTAAGTTTATAGGACCAAACCAAAAAAAAGGTCTGGTCTAAAAGTGTTACAATAGGTTTATAGGACGTTTTTAGGCGTTTTAACAAGTTTTTATGGCGCTTTTAAAATAAAATGCCGTATTAACTAATTTTATATGACACTATTTAAAAATGCGTCCTATAAGCACAAGTGTCCTATAAAAAGATGGGTTTATAGGACATGTAAAAAGTGTCTTACAAAATAACTAATATAATACTTTACTTTAAACACATCCTAAAAACTTGTTAAAATGCCTAAAAGTGTCATATAAACCTATTGTAACGCTTTTAGGTTATGACGTTTTATAATTTGGTCATATAAACCTAAGTTTTATCAAGTATTCTATTAGGACGTTTATACAATCTAGTCGTCCTATAAAGTCAATTTGTTGTAGTGTATGTAAATAAAAACATAAACTAACAATCTCTACATTAATACGGAATCATCATATGTAAGAATCCAATAAAAAATTCAAGAACCCGGAAATGCAAATATCATTTTATAACATTCAAGGATAAAAAAAATATAATGGCGTATAACTAAACAAAGAGAGTTAAATCCTAAATAAGATGCACAGGGGACATAAGATCTCCCTTGCACCAAATCAATCAAAAGCATATACGGACTAAAGTCTTCAACGCACTTTTCTTATCTTGCTTTCTTCCGCATGCTCGTCCAACTTCCTCGACAAATTAAAGATCATCGTCTTCATAAGAATGGCGTATAACTAAACGAAGAACATTAGTTGCCTGAACACGACCCAACAATGCGATGGAAGAACCATGCAAAGCACAATCTACATTAAATATGTACAATCTAATCAAAACTAATGTTGTAAATAAATTCAGAAAATAAAGTAGAGAGATGACACCTGATTTTATGTGGAAAACCTAGAATGGGAAATTATGTTTTTCTTAATTAACCTTATTACGGTGTTTTATAATTGTAGGTTACAATCACTACTAGGTATCACCGAAGGATGTTATCGACAGATGGCGGATTTTTGATGTAATAATTTTCTGTTGGTAAACCATCGTAATAAACCATTGATAAGCTTGTCCATTGGTAAATGTCGGCAACTGGTTGGTTAAGCATGGATGCATACATTATTTTTATAAGTATAAACTTGTTTTGTCAATGTACTACTGACAGCCTTGCCCATAGTTAGGTTTTTCGACGATAAAAGCTGTCTGAATAGTTTTCCGAGCAATCGATGAATTTTTCCCATCTGAAAGCCTAATAAGGCTTACAATAACGGACTTTTCCATTGATGATAACCTGTGTTTTTCAGTGAATGCTAGAGTTTTTGTTTAATTTTGAAATACAAGGATTGAAAAGTGGAGGACTATGGCTTGCGGAAGGGTGCCGGAGCAATTTTCGAGAGATGGATCAGATGGATGGATACCCCAAAGGGAGAAAACCAAGGCCAAAACCTAATTAACCATGAAGAACGCATATACTTTAGAGAAAACGAATCTGAATCCATAATAAAATAAATGTAAGAAGTCGTAAACTTTTGGATACTTACATAAATATATGGAATACATTGAGTTCGAATGTCTTCTACTTGAGATGCCTAAGTTCAACAATTGAGTGTAATTGGCGTGCTTGCTATGTGAAGTTGATGAATTGCAGGGCAATTCTTCCTTGGCGGTTAGAGTTACTAATTTCTAACTGCCAAAGAAGTATCTACCCGGTAATGCATCGCACTTGAAAACTCTTGGAAAGTAGTTTATGAAATTAAATCGTAATCCAACATGAATTTATAAGCCAACAAGAAATACATACATGCTCTGCGTGGATATGGATATCCTCGGCACATTCATCTCTTTTCACCAAAGCTTCGACACATATTCTGTACATCATAATCAAGTTTTCGTTGAGCATGGATGGCGTTTGAAAGTAGAGATTTTATACATTTTCACTTTTACTGACCTTTTGTGTTTCAAAGAGACGCGAAAAGAATGAGAATCGGATGTAACACCAAGATGAGCATCTCTATTATATGCCTTAGATCAAGAATTTCTTTGATGATTATTGATTCTTTTCTTAGTAGCTTGATGTAGATGGAAATAGACACATATATAAAGTCATTGTGAAAAACCACTCTAAGAATCATAAACATACTCTAAATCAATTTGTGATTTGTGGTTAATTTTTTTTATCATAATTTGTGCATATACGTACCTATACGACGTATGGCTACTAGAAAGCGAATCAGAAAGTTAACGGAAAACAACAATTTTTTCGTATGAAATATAAAATAATTTTTTTTAACCACAAGGGTGGTGCCTGATTGGTTTGAGTTTGCCTCCAAATGTCAAAAGTATCAGAAGCTCTCAGGTTCAAATCCAAAGATGAAAAAAAATCCCCTTGTGGCCACGGAGGTTCAAATGCGGTGACTCCGGGCTATCTGCAAAGCAGGTGGTCGTCCTAGGATTAATCAACTCGCATAGCGAGTTGGATATCCAGGTTAATTAAAAAAAAATTATTTTTTAAGATATTATGTTTGGATATTAACTAATTAATAAATTAAATATTAAATTATTTTCATTAATATATAACAAAATACAAGAAACCTATGCAATGACTCTTTCTAATTTGTCACAAATCTATGGTGAAGAGATTCCCAATTGTTAGAGATTTAGAATTCAAATAGAACATTTTATATTTCGGTTTCGATACATATTAAATATTCATTTGTAATGTTTATAGTGTTTGTTGTCCATTAATTCACGTATGTTAGTAATCTAATCACTTGATTTCATGAAAAAATTCCTTTTTGTTGACAATTTTGGTAGTTAATTACCTTATGCTAAATCGATGTTAAGTTATTGTGCTCAATAAACAATCTGAATGTCAGAAATATTCATTTTACCTCTAATTTTATATAAAACACTAAATAAAATAAATGTTTGATTAAATATTGAATGGTTGACTATGTGTGATAATTGGTTATTCGGCTTCAAAGCTCGGGGTTGTTTTTTAAGAGTATTGATAAGTTGAGGGGTTAAATGTATTTATGTGCTTAACTCTTTTTTAAAACCTCACCGCCTCATGCATATTTTGAGTGAATTATATAAGATATTATATGTTATCTCATGGGGATAGTAAAAATTAAATAGAAGTTTTCTGTGTGTATGTGTGTTCTTTGAACAAAGGAAAGGAAAATCGAGACAGAAAGGAAAGGAAAATCGAGACAGAAAGGAAAGAAGGGAGTTGATTATGTGATTTCTACTTGGATGATTGTTGTTGTTCATCTTCGTATCTTTATCTTTGTGATTCTAAGGTGAGTTATTTACAAACTTTCCTTATTTGGTAATTTGGAAATTAGATTCGTATGGTTCTTTATATGGGGAGATGATTATAAAACCGTTTTTGGATGCTAAAATTTGTATAATTGTGGAATTTTGGTATGTTATATCTTGTGAATGGAATAAATATGGCATATCAAGGAGAGGTATATTTTGGTTATAAGGGTGACATATCAAGGAAAGATGTATCATGGGATTAGGGTGGCATATCAAGGAGAGGTGTATACCAGGATAAGGGTGGCATAATCATTGAGATATAAAATCTGGGTTTTTGATCAAAGTGTTCTTTGTTATCGTATTCTTATGATGCAATGACTTTAAGTTGTCGCATCTGTGTGATGTGATGACTTAAAATTATCGCATCCTATTGATGCGATGAATAGTGGTTATCGCATCTATATGATGCAAGGAGTGAGATTGTTGCATCCTTGTGAAGCGACAAGTTGACTTATCACACATGTGTGATGCGACAAGTTGGGTTTAACGCTCCAGTGTGATGCGATGAGATGAGGTCATCGCACCAATGTGTTGCAAGAGATGGGATTGTCTCACGCATGTGATACGAGAAAAATACATATTCATATATATGATGCAATGAGTTTACTCGGATTGTGTTTATTAAGTTATTTGGTTATTTTGATCCGATAAAAAAGGTTTGTTCTATTAAAGTATTGTTTATTTGTTAATGCTACAAATATGGGTTTATAAACATGTTTGGTTATTGTTCACCTTGTAATAGCCAACAAAGGGATTTCTCACTATACCTCAAGGTCTAACCCTAATTTTTTGGTGTTTTGAAAATGTGCATTACAGGTCGTGCATAATCAGAGGATAAGGAGAAAGGGAAACTGTGAGGAGTTTTATATGCTTACATGGGATGTGGAGGATAACATGTTATCTGTTGTATTTGAATACTTGTTATATATACAAGTTTTATATAGGGATTTTTGTGGAAAATTTTGATAGCTACTGTGTAATGTAGCTTTTGTAATTAATGGGACCAATTGTGTAAATTATATTTCTTGATATATATGAAAATATATGTTTATATGCAAAAATGTAATCTTGAGGAGTTACACTTTGACAGATAAAATTTATCAATTTAAGTGTGTCTTCATTAATAAAAACAACTTGATTTAACATAATGGTACGAATTCAACGATATAACAACAACATTAATAAATCAAAATACCTAAACACTAAACCTCACTATAGATCAAACACAAAGCATTTAACATTCAGACCCAATACTTCAACAACAAATTTTATAACGAACTACAAGACTATTTACGGCAACAATTTTAAAGGTAACATTGTTTGCAACAAAAGATTTATAGCAACAGCCATCTTTTAGCATGTTAAATATGAGATTCTAAACATGACTCCCAAAATTTTGGACCCATTTTTAGATGTATGTCATATGGGCATATTTTTTTACCCAAAAAGTCAATCCCCGCTTGGTTTTTGAAGTATTAGGGTTCCAAAATCAAACCTTCCTCTTTTTTAGGGATTTGTATTTCCTGTGAATAATTCAAGTCTTTCCGTTATTGATAATAGGTTTGCTTTATGAATTTTTTTAACTTTGAAAGATAGGTTACAATGTTATTCAACTATTTATCAATTGTCTTGGTATATGTGCAACACTGCCTCCAAAAGGATTGGAACGGTTATTGATAGCAATATTGCTTACAATAAATCGTACAAATTTTATATACATTTCTACAGAGCTTTCAAGTAATCTCCATGGTCAACACACCACTTAGTATAGTATTAATTCCAACTTATTGTGTTTCTTGAAGCTAGAATTTTCTTAGGGTATAGTTGAGGCCATCATTTGAGGAACAAAACAAGCAGTCCACATATCAAATTTCAAATAAAACCCATAAAAGAAGTACCACATGAGGATTTGAATTAAACAAGCCATTGTTCAAGCAAATATCCATGAAAAATATCTTTTGTCATTCCATTTCATTTCCAGGAGCTTGATTTTAGAATGGTATGAAAGGAAAATGGTCGGTTGAATGGAAACTACACCTTCGAGTCAGGCTGAGCGAATAAGCCCTAATACGTTTCATTGAGCCACAATCAAACAACTTTATACAGCTTACGGAATAAGTCATACATTCTATACGGTCCATTAAGTTGTTACAGAACAGCCCCTTATTCTGCTACAGAAACTTTATTTAGATATTTTTCTATTAATAGTATGCCTAGAAGTCAAACATTTGATTATTTTACTTGGTGACATTGAGTTTTGATTAATAAAAGTATGGTTTGTATATTATGTGTCACTCTTACACTATGCATTGTATAATGCATATTATAGTAACTTTAGAATGTAATTCTAAAAACGTCCTTCATTAACGATGCTACTTTAGACTTGGGTTGAAGTAGAACAATTGTTATTATATGTAGGAACACATATGGTTGATACGGAGTTTACATATGAGTCTGTGTTGGTGAACTTTTAACTAGAAAGACTCGTTGTGAGAACTGAGAACACTAAATTGGATGTCATATAAGTATCATAAGTGTTTCTCATGTGATCATAATATATAACATCATTTAGACTTAATGATCTTGAAATCTAATTTGTGTGAGTAACACACTTTGATACTAGATCTTATCACTTTATAACTAAGTAACATAGTCGTTTTAGCATTAAAGATACCATGTGACGAGACTTACATAACGAAACAGATTGTCCCCAAGCGAAAGTATTCTAGACTTAGGTGTCGTTTACCAAACGCTTACTTGGGTAAGCACTTATCAAGTCACTTTACTTTACCGGATGGATATGGCAAGGACTAAAAATCTTACCCGGCAAGAATCGAGAGTCTTACCCGGTATGAAAACGAGGAATCGGGATAAAATTGTTGCAATACGATGCATTTTAGTTATTTGGCTACTAATATGATTAGTGGTGAACTTGATATGATATCAAAAAGTAACTTCCTAGACCACGTACCATACCCACTATAGTTCGTAGGAAAATCAATTACTAATATTAATAAATAGAGTTCGTAACTTATTTGGCTACTAATAATGTTGCTTGGTATAAGTTGGTAATGGTACAATAAGAAGATGCAGAATGCTAAAAAAAACAACCAGAAACATGAATAAGGTTCAACTTTTTAATAATCAATTCAAACAACACCAACACCAACACCAACACCAACACCAACACCAACACCAATTGATTAATATGTCAACAAATTGCCTAATCTCAAAATCAGATTATGCAATAAGCCAAGCAAGGGCCGTTTACCAAATGCTTACCCGGACAAGTGCTTACCAAGTAACATTACCTCACCGGATGAATATAGTAAGGACTAGGAATCTTACCCGGTAAGAGCGAGACAAGGATCAACAGTCTTACCCGGTAAGTGAGGGCGATGACTCTTACCACGGTAAGCACTTACCGGGTAAATTGTTGCATACGATGTTGTTTTAGTGGACTAAAATCTTACCCGGTAAGTACATAATAGTGTTAAATTTTATGGGTAAACACTTACCGGGTAAGTGTTTGATAAACAACCCCTAAGTGACAAGTATGTAGCGCGGATTACTCGAGTCCTATTAGAATAGATAGAGTTGTCATTTTGGGTAAAATGTAACTGTCTGATGTATATTTAAAATATCAAAGTATTGGGTAATCGATATTTGGTAATAATAAAGTAAATGGGTAATACTGTAATAGTCCGTCCGGTATGTATTTTAAGGGCAGGTTTTGTTAGGAACCTCATTTTTATTGAGAACTGGGAATCACCAAGAGTGTGTCATGTGTCCATATTGATGATGAATATGGACATGACATTCATCATGATGTTTGTATTCATATTCATAATAAATATGGACGAAATATTCTTGATGAATGTTTGTATTCATGATTAATATTGTAGAATTCACGTCCATGTTATGATGAATATGGACATATGCATAACGAGAACTGTGAGACCCCCTTTGTTGCCCTAACATGAAACTCATTGCGTTTGATCTAAAGCCTAATAACACGTGGTGGCAAGAAGGTAAATAAACCGAATTTCAGTGGCATTGACGTAGGGTATAGAGCTTAACATACCCCATACATTAATATGCCAACCTTAACAAAATTAACATGAAAATACGGAACATTAACATACCTTAACCAGCCTTAACAGATCTAAACAACCATGACATATCTCACGTACCTTAACATGAAAAACAAATGAATATTAATTGATTTGTCGTATGTGAATATATGATGCCTCTTTCTGATTTCTGAATTAAAAAAAAAAAGATTGATAAAACTACAAGTGGGAAAGCCTTAGGCCCAAGCTGCAAGAGCTGCCATTAATCCAGCCCCAAGGAAAAGTGCAATATAAGACACCACTTGAAGCCTAACATTGCATCTCATCCTCTTACTCAAGAAATCAGCAGCAATCAAGTCTACCAAAGCCATATAAACTAATATACCCGCCGATATCGAATCCAAGATTCCTTCGATCATCAGAGCTCTCGGGCTATTAGCATTGTAAAACTTGGATACACCCGTCCCTATACCCACACCCACAGGAGCCGTTATTGCAAAAAAGCACGCCATTACCATCGAGTGAACGCTCCCAAACTTCGCTTGTGAGATGCACCCACCGAGTGCAAACCCTTCAAAGAATTGATGGAAGGATAACGCTCCTAGCAAAGGTCTTATTGTACATGGGCTTTGTGAAACTCCTAGTGAAAGCCCGATTATGATTGAATGTGATATGATCCCAAGTTCCAAAACCTGTAGACATGAAGTTACAAAGTTGAGTTACTCCTCAAAAGTAAATATGGAATACAATTGTTGTTTCATCCCTATATTTGTTGGACACCTAATTAGGGTATCGTTAACCAACCAAACAAACTAAACAAACCCAGGATACCCTCTACGCAATTGCAGGGCATGGGGCATGGGATGTATGCAGACTTGTTCTCTACCTCAAAGAACACAGTGGCAATTTTGATGGAAGACCCCCACTTGTGCAAAAAGGAAAGTGAAACCAACTTTGGCAACTATCTTCATTAATAGAAGTGTACCTGCGAAACGACAATATGTCGTATACCACTCTCATCATCGTCGTCGTTGAACCCGTGGGAGTGAGAATGCATATGTGGGTTCTCATCAGAATACTCACCCACTTGCCCATCACAACCCTCCTGCCCACTTCCATGGCTATGTCTATGATGTGCAACATGAGCATGCATTCCCACAATGTGAATCCCGCCTCCTTCCTCTTCTCCAAACACCTTAACGTTGCTCTCTTTTCCGGCCACCTGAACTATCCCCGCCTCCGATGCCAAGTCAACCGATTCCACTCTAACAGCTTGGATCTGCTTCTCTTGTTTTCTTTCATAGTATTGAGTGCTAAGGAAATCCGCAACCAACGTCCCCAAAGCCGCCATCATTGCAATAAATCCCGAAAAGGGAAATTTTGACCAAGGGTTTTTAGGAAGACATGGATTAGTCAATGCCGATGTGGCATCCGGTAGCATGTGCACAAATCCGGTGGCAAGAATGACGCCGGCGGCAAAGGCCTTGGCGGCGAAAAAGAGATTGGTGTCCGTTCTGAGGAACCGCCGTTTCTTGCCGATCAATGGGATGGCAACTCCGATAATTCCGGCTATAAGGATGGAGGCAATAGCCACAAATTTGAGGATTAGAGCAGCCTTCTCATCCCGGCATGATTCTAGTTCCGGTGAGTCGCTGCAACTAACCGTCGACATGGATTCAGAAAAATTCCTGAAAAGCAAGCCTTTTGGCAATCCAAATCAAATAAACCAATCAGGAAATCATCAAGAAAAGATTGGTAACAACTAAAGATGGCCCCTTTTGTGCAAAAGATTCACAAACCTAGAGCAAGATACAACATCACAGAATTGAACTATCAAAGTGAAAAACTTAAGCAATCTTTGAAGAAACCCACATATTCAATCATCACTTAAATCAGAATCAACAAGGATCTATCAAAATCTATAACAGGGTTTTTCGAATTACCTGATAAATTCCCAACCCTCCCTTTAATTTCTTCTATATATAGAACAGGGAACAGTTCCTGAGAGAAACAAAAGAAAGATTCCACAATAAACGAAATCCCCAATTTAAAACAGAGCAGTTAAAAGAGAAATTCAACAAGAAAAGAGAAAGAACCTCAAGAACTGACATGGGGTTTTTTGTGAGATCGTGAAACGAGGCTTTATCGAAATCAACAAAGACTACAAATCCCTAAATATCGTAGGTTCGTCTAGAATCAATTTTCCTGGAGCCCGATGACGACGGCACTCTCTCCCATCCAGCACACAATTTGTAACGCTTACGCCTCTGAAAAGTGCGATCGAATGAGAGCAAAATGTCGACATAGTTTCGCGTAAGGGAGAGATTCGGTGGTTTGGGGTGGAAAGAATACAGAATTTTGCAACTGTTAGAGAGGGGGTGTGTCGACACTCGTTGTTGTGTTGATTTCAAGCAAGGACCCTAACTTTTGGCATATGTTACGATTTAGTCCTATACTTTTCATCTTTTGGCATATTGGTCCTTCACTTGACTTTGATTTATTTATCTTTTTGGGGAGAGTGTGTCAGGCTATGCCTGGACTATTCCCGACAAATTGTAACTACAAGAAATCAGTCATGATAACGATTATTTTCTTCCAACTATCTAACTTGTTGGTTAATCTTGCGTCGGATTTCAATTATAAAACCGAACAAACTTGATATAATATCATATTAGAAAAATACGATTCAAAAAGATAAAATGAATACAGACCCTTCATCTGCTTTAAGATGTAGAGATGTTTTCTAAATTGGGTTTCAATAATTTTCAAAAACAAAATTCTTTTATTGATATCGTTTTCCATCTTTAATGACATGGTCGGGCCTCGTTAAGTGATATAAGACAAAACGATGACGATGATGTGTTAAACGAATGGTTCTCCAAGTTCAATTCATATGATAAATGGGTATCAATGCATCAAACTTTTGAATTCAATGTTTACATCATTTCCCCAATATTATTTGGAGCCTTGGAGTTGGAGGTGGTACCAAGAAAATCCAATAGCAAAGCAACACAAACACTTTTTTCTAAACATGTAATATGCAAGATCTTTGGGCTTTAGGCCCATTTGAACATCTATGTGACATTGTCATCATGGCCTCAACCACCTAACAAGTTTTTGTTATCATCATGATGTTTGAGTTACTAAGTTAACAAATGCTTTATATAGGTGTTTGCGATTCAGTTTGGCGGTCCAACCCCTAAACCACAAATCAAATCGTAAGGGGCGGTTTGACATGAAATGACTAGATTGGTCAAAGGAGACTATCAAATGATGGTCTGGTTCGACTGGTAAAAAGGGTTGGGATTATGATGGCCCATGAAGTGAAAGAACTAATTATATATGATATTCTCAACAAAATATTATCCAAATTGCTACAAGTGATTCAACAAAAAGCCATATTATCAGCCATAGTTCAACAAAAAGCCATATTATCAGCCATAGTTCAACAAAAAGAGATTAAGAGTTGAGAGAATTCAAATAATAAAAATGAGAAGACAATTAGAAATCATCGAGATGTAAGAGAATGAGAAAGACTGGAACGGGAAAGCGATGAGAGTTGAGAGAAATCAGATAATAAAGAACTTAAGGTTGGTAATTTCGAATATTTCCTCTCTGTATTTGAATAATTAGTTAATTATGTACATTGCTTTAATATACAAAAAAATATATAGAATACTATATATATATATATATATATATATATATATACATGGGATCATGTGAGACCAATGATTTTTCATGAGACATGTAAGACTAATTATCAACCCTTTGATTAGATCTACAATCTGAACATTCATAATCACAAAATTGCCACGAGACTTCTCAATAATCACAAAATTGTCACCGTGCAACTTTAGACTATTAGATCATTACCTTATAAAGTTGATTAATGAACATAAATTGATCTTACGGGTCTCACGAAAAACCTTTGGTCTCACGTGAACCCAACCCTATATATATATATATATATATATATATATATATATATATATAGAGAGAGAGAGAGAGGGGGGGGAGAGGGAGAGAGAGAGAGGTGAGTTATTATGCAACCCTTTGCATTTGTATAACCAATACAACTCAATCTCAACCGTCCTTTTAATTTGATGAATATGTGATTTCATAGAAGCTTTTATTGTTTCCTAATATAAAATATTGATTATTAATGAACTCTAGTTATCTTTCATAAATATTCAAATCATAATAAATGAATTCTCATCATTTCCATAAATATTTCAATTAATTGGGTTGCATTGGTTGTACAAATTGACATGGTTGCATTTGAAATATACTATATATATATATATATATATATATATATATATATATACACGCAGTTTGGCGGTTTAAACCACCAACCAAATACTTCAAACTACATATCAGATTAGATCGGACAGATTGGCTTTGTTCTAAACCAGACCAAATCGTCAAACCGCTTAAATTGCCATAAGCGATCTGGTTTGGCTTGTCCAGTTTTTGCAGTCCTAGGTTTTTCTGAATATACTTTTGTCATTGTCATTGTCATCGCAGTCTAAAATTGTATATGTGGTTCTAGTACGTCTACGATGCTAGAATATTATCCATAAACGGAAAAACACATGAGATAAAATAAGGATTGTGAGGCCTAAATAAGAAAGAAAATTTCAGCCTTTTCCTTTCACTTATCCAAAATATTTCTAACCACAAAGTCACAACTCTAGATGTTTTGTAACCAGAACTTTCTCCTTGAGTTCTCTATCAATTTTAGTGTTACCGGTAGTATGATGTATACAGGAGCAGACCTACATTGACATAGACGTTGGCATGAGCTACCGCTTCATGATTTCTTTGGAAGTGGAAAAAAAATATGCTTTTTGAAGGGTGTCATTGTATTATTTTGTTGGATGTCATCATATAGTTTTTGAAACTTAAATATTAATACAAGACATTGATGGATTAGATGGTAAATGTTCCTATCTTTAATAAATGACAGAGGTTTGAGTCTCATTGTTGTCAAATTTGTTGATTCTTACCTTAAATTTTTGAACATCGTAACAAGTTTTTTAAGACATTTTTATTAAAAAAAAACGTCATATTAGTTATTTTATATGAAACTATTTGAAAAACTTCTTATAAAAACAAGTGTTTTATAAAAAGACGGGTTTATAAGACACTTTTTTAAAAATGTCCTATGAAATAACTAATACGACGTTTTGTATTAAAAATGTGCTAAAAATTCGTTAAGACATCCAAAAAGGTCATATAAAGTTTTTACAATGTTTTTAGATATGACACTTTATTTTTTGGTCTTATAAATTAATGTCCTATAAAATAACTAATATGGTGTTTGGGATTGCTTATAAAAACAACTTATTGACTTATTCCGGTGTGGCACCGTAATAAGCACTTTTGAGTGTTTGAATAAACAACTTATAGCGGTGCCAAACGATAATAAGAAGTTTTTGAAGAAGTTAAACCATTTTAACTTATAATAAGTTAATAAGTATTTATTTTAAAAACATAACTTGTTTCAAATAAGCAATCCCATACACCCCCTAAGACTTGTTGGAGGAAAGACTCTCTCCATCTCCACATGCACGAGCAAGGAGGTTGCAAAGCTAGACCGAATTGAGCTCGGACCATTGAACTTGTGTGTAGCTCAAGGTTAACCATAAAAATTTAAATTGAGTTTTGATATATCTTATTTTTGAAATAAAATCAATAATTCAGTTTTTGAATTCGAATTTCGAATTTTAGATTCTGAAAACAAATAAAAAGTTCTCTATTTTTAGTTGACATAATCGAGGACACCTTCAACCACTTTTTTCCACAGCATCGTTTGCAACAGTATAAAAATGGAGTCTCGGTTCCATCTGTACTTACTCAAAACAATCGCTTCCTCTGCTCATCTTTGGCTCGAGATTCTTTGCAAGGTAAAATTTACATGCGTTTAGTACGTTTGCGGCTTCTTACAAGTTGTTTCTGTCGTTGTATCCTGGGAAAGGATACAAAGTCGGAGCAAATCTATTTTAAGGAAACCATGTCAAACACGGGCATTGAATATCCCTTTTCGTTTCATATTTCTCGATTTCGAATATATTTATTCTATAGTAATACGCCCAACCAACAATATCTATATTTATGTGTTAAAACAAAGATACCAATATCATTCTCATTTAAAATAAAAGATAATTTAAAGTTTAATAAAATGCATCTTTTTCTTTTCTTTTTTCCCTTGATTAACCTGGATATCCAACCTGCTATGTGAACCGACTAATCTCAGAACGACCACCTGCTTTATAGATAACCTGAAGTCACCACATTTAAACCACCGTGACCATAAAAGAATTCTTATTCCTCCGTGTTGATTTCAAATTTCAAGCATATATGTGATGGATAATAAAAATTGATGTAGTAGTAAAATAGTGATGAATTATTTGGTGGGGCCAGGAGACATGTGGTATGTTCATAGATTAAATAAAGTTTTTTTTAAAATAAAAAAATAAAAATTTGATTCTATTTGGTTTACATAATTGTTTTTGAAGGATTTAGATTTTATGAAGGGATTTAGATTGGAATGAATTTGAAATTATTAGTGTGTTTTGGTTTGTAGGATTTGGAATGGAATTGGATTCCATTATTTATAAAAAATTATAAAAATAATTAAATTACATTTTTATTGATCGATTATTACAAAACAAATGTGTTTGAACTAGGTCCGCAATTACAAGGACCAAATATGTAAAAAAAATATATAGAATACTATATATGTATGTGTGTATGTGTGTGTGCGTGTGCGCAGTTTGGTGGTTTTAAACCACCAACCCAATACTTCAAACCACAAACCAGATTAGATCGGACGGATTGTTTTTTTTAAACCACATTAAACTGTGAAACCGCTTAAATTGCCATAAGCGGTCTGGTTTGGTTTGTCCAGTTTTTGCAGTACTGGGTTTTTCTGAATATACTTTTGTCATTGTCATCGCAATCAAAAATCGTATATGTGGTTCTAGTACGTGTAGGACGCTAGAATATTAATCCATAAACAGAAAAAACACATGAGATAAAATAAGGATTGTGAGGCCTAAAAATAAGAAAGAAAATTTTAGTCTTTTCCTTTCAGTTATCCAAAAAAATTCTAACCACAAAGTCACAACTCTAGATGTTTTGTGACCAAAACTTTCTCCTTTACAAGGTGAGTTCTCTATAAATTTTACTATTACTGGTAGTATGATGTATACAGGAGCGGACCTACATTGACAGAGACGTTGGTACGAGCTACTGTTTCATGGTTTCAAATGTAAAAATCGTGTTTCACGAAAATAGTCTTGTCTCACATGAACTTAACCCTATATATATATATATATATATATATATATATAGTTGGATTCCAGTGTGAAGGAATCTTATGGTGAGAAGGGTAAGAAGAGATCTTCATCATTGAATTAATTCTAATTAAAGATCAACACTAGTAAGATGTACCAGATCAATTCATTTCTAAAGCGCAATTCATGGGTGGGCATGAGATTAAAAGTGATCAAGGATGAAGATCTTTTCTTACGCTTCTCACATTTAACTCTTTTTCTTAGACAATCTTTTGTCTATATACATACATACATATACATATATATATATATATATATATATATATATATATATTGATTTTTCCTGTGTAATTCATTCAAGCAATTCATACAAAATACTATAAATTTCTCTCTCTACATTACAACTCAGATATGGTATCAAAGTGTTAAGTCTCGTTGTGTTTTGATTTTTAGGTCATCGGAAAACTTTGACAAGTAACCTAATTCATTGTTTCTTTCGTTCAATGTCTGAGTTCAAATTGTTCTTGAATTTATTTTCTGTCTTCTTGTTCTTTCTTTGATTTCTAATATCTCAGTTCGAATTTCTTCTAAAATCCAATTTGTGTTCATTAGATCTTTATCAAATTGTTAATCTTCATTTTTGTGTTCAAAAATGACAAGTGCAACACAGAATTAGCACAAATGAAATTTGTGTAGCTTCGTCAATGCAGGTCCATTTTTCTTGCATTACGCAGTACAGATACAAATGGTGCATATAACACAAGATAGAGCTCTCATTGGTACAAAACTTTCTGCATGGTTTTAAGCATGAAATTTATTCATTATGCTACCGTCGTGGCACGCCACGACTTAAGAATTGTGTCTCACGCCACGTTATGCATGTGGCACGCTAGGCCCAATGCACTGTTTTTGTAAACGCAATATTTGATTTTTCTTATTTTTTTTAATGTGTTATTTGTTATTTCCTCCACCATTTGTTGTATCATCACCCAATTCTGACTATCAAAAGTTTATACAAATATAATTTTAATATATTTTTGTTATTGTCTAAATTTGGTATAAATAATATTAATCATGATAACTTTAATTTATCGGTAAAAAATTGTTCGTATTAAAGTATTTTAGGTTTTAAGTCTAATAAATGTTACAGTAAAAATCAATATTTAATATAGTAGTAAAATTAGTTATTTAAATGAAATTTGGAAGTGTTTTGCTGAAATTTAAAAATGAAAACAGATGTGTATGAAATTTGGAATAGAAAGAAAAACAATAAAATGGAATATTTTAGCAGCTTTGTTTTGTCTAATTTGGAAATTTAAAAATAAAAAAAAGCAACACGAAAATGGTCCATACTTTTACTTCAACATGCATATATTCGTTATTTTAAACATAATTTGATGATTTATTTAAGTATACGACAAAACTATGATTTTTAATTTGGAAATGTCAGATTATCCATTGTTTTTTCTATTTTTAGATCCAATTGAGTTATTTTATTTACATATTTAAATACAATAAATTATTGTTATTATTGCTGATTCTTTTAGGAACTCAAGAACCAATTATTTGATTAATATTATTCATCATAAATTGTCAAAAAAAAATTGGTGGTTTTTGAGTTCCTAAAATACTTAACGTTCTTAAATGAACCCGTCCTTATTATTGTATATACAATATTGACATATATACATATAATACTAGAATGATACTTGTGCAATGCAGCGAAATACATCTTGATTTTAATATTTTATTTTATTATTTATTTCAGTCGATGTTATAGTATAGTCTTATGTGATTTTGAAATATTTTTGAACAAAATATATATTTGAAGATATCATAAAAATTTGACAAAAATATATCGATATTAGTATCAAATTAACTATTTAAAATTCTTATTTTTTGTGTAATTTTTAATTCAATTTTTTTTGTTATAATTTAATTTAGGTTCAATAACGAGTAATTTATATTTGGTTTAATAATATAATTTTCTTATAAAAATAATAATTAATTATTTTGTTAGAACTCTATAATTATCCTAAACATATTTTAGATTTTTTATATTTTAAAATGAGATTTTTATCAGTAGTTAGTTACACGAATTCAAACATTGAGTTTTAATAAGTTGTAAATATGCATAAATTACTTGTAATTTTGAATTTTAAGTAATATGCATCAATATACAATACTTCATGCATAAAAAAATAGGGTTTTAAAGTTTTTGTCAAATGTTTTATAATATAGTATAAATACACACACAACCACCATGACTACACCTCCTCTCTGTGTCTTGTCATCTCTTTCTCCCGGTGAACATCTTCGTTCTAGACCTGCAACATCCTAGTCTCTAATGACTCCATCTCCTCAACACACCTCCAACCTGTTCAAACTCCAAGAACATCATGGCCTCCCTATCTCCATCTCGCAGCCTCCCCTTCTTCGATGAGGCATACAAGCCCTCATCGTCCCCACCGTTATCCATCTCCATTTTGCCACCATTAATTCCCTTCTCCCCAAATTGGAATTAGAAGCATCCTCGGTTTGGCAAGAAAGAGGGGGAGACATGAGCATGAGGAAAGTTGCAAGTGTGGGGGTCGATGATAATGAGGAGGGAAGGTTCAACGAGTAACGGGTATGGGGAAGGGAAATCACTTGTGTTAAGGGTCGACATGGAGGGAAGTTGTCGCTTGGTCGACATGGGGTGGGGGTCAATGATGTGAAGGGAAGGGAGAGGAGAGAAAGGGTAGGGATATGTAGGTCCCGATGGGTTCACTAACAAAAGTTAGTCAGGAGATTAAAACCGTAGCAAAATGGCAACTACTAATATCGTTATTTTAGGGATAAGATTTAATAGTATGTGTCTACGTGACAATCACAAGGAGCAAAATAATTTACTCCAAAAAAATTTAACTTTAATTTGTTAATATAATAATAAAATAGCTTTTTTTACGATTGAAACCAATTGAGGACAAGCTTTTTAATGACCCACTTGTTATTTGAGTGTCGGGTTCCCATGAAATGAGACCGTGCGAGGTACATTGAAGGTCCAAATACACATATGTGAAGGTTTTGTGTTCGCTTTCGTGAATGTCCAGTTTTTTCATGTGAAGCTTTGTTTCGTGGTTTTTGTCGTTAATGTCCGATGTTTTGGTGGAATGTTCTCACAAACACCGACTTAATCAGTTATTTTAAAATCAATTATAATCTATACTTTGAAAAAAAAACTCTTAAAAACCACTTTTTATACATGAAGTACTGTATATTGATGTATATTACCTAAAATTCAAGATTACAAGTAAATTATGCATAAGTACAACTTATTAAAGCTCCATGTTTGAATTCGTGTAACTAACTGCGGATGAACATAATAAAATAAAGGATAAACATCTCATTTTAAAATAAAAAAATCTAATTCGGATAATTATCAAGTTATAACAAAATAATTAATTAATATTTTTATAAGAAAATTATATTATTAAACCAAATATAAATTACTTTGTTATTGAATCTAAATTAAATTATAATAAAAAATTTGAATTAAAAAATTACACAAAAATATAAGAATTTTTTAAATAGTTAATTTGATACTATAACATCGACTGAGATAAAAAATAAAATATTAAAATCAAAATGTATCTCATTGTATTATGCGAGTATCCTTCTAATTAAACCAAATAGACACTGTTGGAGTTTGAATTTGAATATAACAAGAAAAACATGTTGGTACTTTTACTTTAGAATAAGTTGAAACTCAAAAGGGTGAGAGTTTCAAACTTTGGGGTTCAAATCCATTGCATTGTTATGTGGAGTCTCCTTGCACGCGTGGGCATAAAAGTAAAAGACATTGAACTTGGAAACAAACTCTCGTTTTTGTTAGATCTACGCGTTAATTCGATAAAGATTTTATAATGTGATGTATCCAACACATAAAAAATGAAAAGTTTGTCGTTTGTATGCTGACTGTAATATCTAGAACGACATTAATAAAATTAAGGTCACAAAGTTGACATTTTATGAAATATAGCATATTCGAACACGAGTTGTGTAAGGTCGTGTCGAGGTCTGCTAAGATGATGATCTAGGCGAGTTGATGGTCGCATAGGAAATTGCTTATAGGGATGGTAATGGGGCGGGGATGGGATGCCCGTCCCCGTCCCCATCCCCACGGGGGAATTTGATCACATCCCCGTCCCCCGTTGGGAAACGAGGATTTTTTTTCATGTTTGTGTTTTTTTAAATCAATTGTGTGAGACGTTACACATGTTTAAATCTCATATTTTCCCAATAAACCTAAAATCAAAAGGAATTTAAATTAATACAAAAAATATACATCATTATATAATAATTAACAATGGAAAACCAAAAAAAAAAATCTAAAAAAATTAACGTCACATGTAGCAAAACATATCGAGTAATATCCAAAACCACATATAGTAATATCCAAAATATATTGAAATAGAAATTACCATTTACCGATTTAATAGAAATAAATAATATAATTTATTAATATATATATATATATATATATATANTACTTTGTTATTGAATCTAAATTAAATTATAATAAAAAATTTGAATTAAAAAATTACACAAAAATATGAATTTTAAATAATTAATTTGATACTAATATCGATATATTTTTGTCAAATTTTTATGATATCTTCAAGTTTATATTTTATTCAAAAATAAAAACATCATCAATTTTTCAAAATCACATAAGACCATACTATAACATCAACTGAGATAAATAGTAAAATAAAATATTAAAATCAAAATTTATATCACTGCATTATAAAACTATTCGAAGGGTACATTTAGCACATGACCCTTGTATAAAAAAAAACAAAAAAAATTCCCAATTTTAACCCCATATATGAATTCAGAAAGACCAAAAGCAAACAAAATTTGATCATTTTCACTAAATCTTATGCTTACCAAAAGTAAGACCATGGATCCACCTCCGTTTACAAACCATGAACCGGGTCAAAAATGACCCGAATTATTGAACCCGTTACAAAACAAGTAGAACAACGATTTACCTTGGATAACCAAAGAATGAAGTTGAATCTAAAATCAAAACAAACGACACTATTATACGAACAAATACATTCCATAAGCATAAATAACCATCCAAACGAACCACCCATTTGGCCCTCACGGTTAGCCGTGACTGTTTACGGCTTCCCAGACCAGATTCTTTGGGACCGGTTTGGTCAAGTCACGAGCCTGTAGAGCCGCGGTTTGCAGTGTCGCAATCGTCATCTCGTTCGCCTTGAAAAACGAGGCTGAATCGTACGGTAAACCATGTTTCTTACACAACTCCTTCACAAACGGCGAGATTTTTCGAAGGTGGCATCTCGGCAGTCTCGGAAAGAGATGGTGTTCGATCTGAAACTGAAGACCGCCGTGGAACCAATCCATGAATGCTGAACAGTCGATGTTGAGCGTGCCGTTGGTTTGCTTCTCGAACCAATCGTTCCCACTTGGTTCGCCCACGTAAACCGTGGACGAGAAATGGTTTAACGTGAACTGAACATGTTGGATCCCGGTGACGGAAAAGCTCGCCAACACGAACATCACTCGTTCTTGCCAATTCGGTAAGAAAGATATCAGCAAAGGGTACCAAATCCAAAAGACTAGAAGCCCGAAAAGCTCTTGCCCTCTTTTCGACACTTTCTTGTTCGATAAAAGCAACACGAACGACTGAGCGAAAAGATTAAGTCGAGCTACGCACATAACTGGATAATATGTGTAATGCTGGTAGCTAACGAGAAATCGAGTTACCGAATCGAAGTTCAACTTTCTTTCATAGTATTTCGAAGTGATGGAATCGAAAAACTTGGAAGACACCACGAAAACCGGCATGTGTTGAAGGTCTGGATCGTATTCAAGACTGTTGACAGCAATGTGGTGGGCAGTATGGTTTCTTTTCCACCAGCCGATGCTAATTCCGGCGAGACAATTTCCGGTCAAGATCTGAGCAAATCGAGTCGATTTCCGATCCATCATGATCTGATAATGGCCGGAATCATGACCAAGCCAACCACTTTGAATCCAAAGAAACCCCAGTAATCCACCACAAATCAAATGAACAAAAGCACTTTTGCTGCATAAAACACCATAAACACAAATCGAAAACAGCATTGCGATGAACACCATGGATATCAAAACCCCATGACCTTTCTTTTCAAACAAACCCATTTTCGTAAACTCCAAATAGAGCTTTCTGTAATCTTTAGAGATCTCAGAGACAGTGTAGTCTTTGAGATAATAGCCATTAAAGAACCTGTCGAGATGTTGCCAAGCGGTGGAAGGATGAAGAGCAACGTAGGCATCAGTAACATCTTGACCAGCAAGATTCAACAATGGCAGATCACCACCAGGATGGGTTTTCATCCAATCGGAAACATCATACACCTTTCCCTGAATACAGATCCACAGATCCCCTGGTTTGTTATGTGTTTTGAGGTCATTTGAAGAGATATACTTTTTGGGTTCCGCCATTGTTGAAAAGCTTCAAGGAAAGAAGACAATCTTGAGATTTAAAGGGTTTTCCAAGACACCCACTTTCTATCTATTCCTGGTAAGGAGTCATTGGTGCAGATTGGGGAAATGTGATTTTCTGTGGGCTGGATTATTTGAGATTATTATATGATTATTTTATATTATAAATTAAAGATATTTTGGAAAGCATTGAGATGGGTATAACTTGGGCAGTAGCGCCAATGGAGTTCGAAAACAGCATATTCTAACAAAGATTACTCATTACAGTGCCATTATACAACAGCATGTGCAAGACAGCAAGAGGTTGGAGACGAGACGAGTGACTCCATTTTAGACACGTGAAATGATAAGAGGGCATGAATTTGTTTTATTATTTAATTAAATTAAATTAAATTTCAAATATTAAAAATATTATTTATTTTTTTAATAAAATCTTTATTTTACAGTGTTTTAGTGTTTGAGATTGATTATTTGAAATAACTTATGTTTTTCTACAAAAACACTTATTAACTTATTATAAGTCAGAAGGGTTTAACTTATTCAAAAAACTTCTTATTAACGGTTTGGTACCGGTATAAGTTGTTTATCCAAATACTCAAAAGTGCTTATTACCGGTGTCACACCGAAATAAGTCAATAAGTTCTTTTTATAAGCAATCCCAAACACCCCTTTAGGTATATGAATTATTTCTATCTATTTGTGTTTGTGTTTTAGGTGCTTGAACAATTTAATGTATTGATACTCATCTTTTGGATCATAACTACAATAAATGTTATATTTGGTAAATTAGTTGATAATTAAAAAGTTAGCTTATGAATCAATCATGTTTGGTAAAAAAAAATAGTTCATAAATGTAAAACGATCAAAAAAGACATGTTAAAAAATTAGTCAATTCTAACGTTTCATTATATAATTAAAACAATATGTTAAATATTAAATTGTAAAGAAAATTAAATGATATAATATGATATGTAAATTAATAGAATTTTTAATTATTTTAAAATTTTATTATTTATGAAATAAAATAAATATTACTTTAATTTTTATGAAACTTAAAAAAAGATTTTATCATTAGGAAGATCATCAAAACGACTAAGATATACATGATGTATTAAGGAAACAACCAACTTTTACTGAAATTGCCAAAATAACCACACTGATTGCCCCGGGGGAATGGTTTGACCATGGGGGCAATCCCCTTCTTGTTTGACCAAATAGTACAAAAAATTAATTTGGTGGGACCCACATGTATCTACTTTAGGAAACCAACACTATTTGTCTCGATAATGATGATCTAACCCCCGGGGGCGATCCCCACCTCAACGGATCTACCCCCGGGGGCGATCCCCACCTCAACGGATCTACCCCCGGGGGAGATCCATGATTTTTTTCCCCACTATTTTGTCTTTTCATGTATATCAATTAATGAGTGTTTCTAATAAATATGAAACAATATAAACTGTTTTTTATTAATTTTTTGAGCAACCAAATATTTTGAATGAGAATAAAATAATAATAATAATATTAAAATGATTCATATGATTCATAATTAATATGAATAATTTAAAGTTACTTTATATTTTACATAATATATTAACCAATAATTAATATTTATTTACTAGTTACAACTAATATTTATTAAGAAATAACTGTAATAAAGGTAAAATTGGAAGAAATCAGTAAAAAGAAAATTCTAGAACTTATCGACATGTTAATTCACTAATTTATCAACTACTTTTTGCTCATTTTAAATAGGGTTTTGGGAATAAACTCAAAAAGTAAGATGGTCTATGGTTGTCAAATATGTCGCTGAGAGCATCTTTAACAAATTCTTTAAAATGAAAAAATAAAAAGATCTTATGTTATGTTCTCGAGTCTGTTTTTACGAAGGAAAGTAGGAGGGAAAGAAAAAATCTCGTGTCCTCGAGTTTTTTTAGGAGGGAAACGAAAGGAAATAGAGGAAAATAATGTTGATTTTCCTCTTAAAACTTTGTTCCTAAATATCTATACTACTTTATTAAACAAATTCATTAAAAGTCTTAAAGTCTTAAAATTTTAAATACCCAAAATACCCTTTACTCCCAAAACAATCCTTATGCATGAAGAAATCGATTCCGCCTCCCAAAACAAATCCTGATGTATACTCCCTAAGTAATGTCCGCTCCCAAGAAATCGATTCCGCCTCCCAAAATGCCGCTTCCTTCTCCCAAGGCAACGAGTTCATTCTTTTCAGTTCCGCCTCCCAGATCCATGGTTGAGATCCAGATTAGTAGAGGTGATTCAAGTTCTTGAAATCATCAATGCTTATCAAGGTTTGTTCTATCGATCCCTACTTCTCTACTGGAGTTATATGATTACAATGTTAGGGTTTTCTACATTCTTCTTCGGATTTGATTGTTCATCGCTCCATCTCAGGTAAAGGTTTTTTTATTTTAACGTTAGAGTTCTCTACATTCATTGATTTCCCAGACCCCTGTTCTTACTCGACGCCTGAATCTATGTTCTTGTTCAACGACTGAATCCCTGTTATTATTCGGCGCCTGAATCCATTGATTTCCCAAACCCCGTTCCCGCTCTAATCTTTCTCCCAAATCCCAGATTCCCAGTCGAATTTCCATTCTTTCTCCATTCTACTTCTTCTCGATTTACAGTTCCCACCTTCTTCTCAATCAAACGGCTTCCATCTTATTCTCGATCGAACTGCTTCCATCTGCTTCTCCATCGAAAACAGGTTTGAATTTTCATCTATCATCATAAGTCTTCCTCTTTATTTTGGGCTATATTGAGCTAGGGTTCATAATCAATAAATTTCTTTTTTTATTTTGGTGGCTGAACATAGATGGAAAGATGATTATGAAAACTGAGAAGCAATATTAATGGACGTATTTCGACCGTTTTTCAAATCTATTATGAGAACTGTTTCATATATAATATTAGGAGTAGAACTTTAGGTTTTGATTTGTATTTGACTGAGTTAATGCTCCACATCTACTTTCATCTTTGGAGACTATAATGATAACTGTTTAATATGATAACTTTGCACAGGTTAAGCGAGATTCAGTGGCCTGCTTTCATTTTACTTTGCACAGGCTTCTAGAATGATAAMTCTGTAATATAATCCTTTGTAAGTTTGATTATCTCCATATGACAAGYTTCATGCTTGTGTTGTTGTACTGGATTGCTTCATAGATGTGCATTTTGCATCACTTAAATAGGCACATTATCAAAMAAWWTTCTTTATTAAGTTCCTTGTTTTATAGTATAAAGAACTATCATAGTTTCATCAGTCATTTACTATCATTTGTATTATCATTATTAACTATCAAGTATATCGCCTTGGGTCCTAAATGTTCCCCTGGCTCTTTGCTCCCTTGAACGTTTTGTAGTCTTGGTGATGATCGAAAAATCATTTMTGTCACATCCGCARGCCCTTATTTACTATATGAAACTGCTATGTCCCAGTGGTTGCGGCAAGATTTTTTACTTGTTTCATTTAAGGCATCTTCATGTAATCAATTACTTCATTTTGGTTCCCATCATACCTTTTTTTCATGCTTCATAATTTGATTTAGGATTCACCCTATA
>NW_020201991.1:0-1179 GCF_001531365.2 Cynara cardunculus var. scolymus
CGTCTCCGCTCAAGTTCTCCGCTCAAATTTGGTTCTTAGATACAGTCTCTTAATCTCGTCTACTGTTCATCACTTCTATTCAAGGTTTCGAATCGATCATTTGATTTCTTTCGTTATTCGTTGATTGTTTCGATTCTTATTGATATTATGGACTGATTTGACTTAAAATGAACATAACCTTCATAATTGATGCTGTAACACTCAATAACTCATATTTGACATTGTATTTTGGTGTATTTTGTGTACTTTTAGATTACGAGTGAGGACGTATTGTGTATTTTGAGTGATTTTTTGTTTATTTTGCGTATTTTGTGATTGTATTTGTGATTCCGGTTTAAGACTTAGTCTTTGTGTGTGATTTGTCTTGTTGTCCGGACTTCTAATCCTGACACAATTATTTTTGGTCTCAAGTGTTTTGTGTGGTGACCGGACTACTAATCCGGTCAATCCGTTTTTAAAATTTTTTTCCAAGTGTTATGCTTTCATTTTCTTATTTTAATTTTTTTTAGTTAAATTTTTTTTTTCTCATTTTTTTTTTGTAATTTTGTGTGTGTAATTTTTTTTTTATTTTCTTTTGTTTTGTATTTTTTTTGTGTGTGTGTGAATTTTTTTTAAATTCAATTTCACTTGAATAAAATGGGTACTAATATTTCAGATTTTTTTTATAGTTAAATGGCGGATCATAGACATCAGTCTGACGAGGAATCTCATGTTCCCTCTGTCAGATCTGACAATATACCAGCCCATTTACCTAACCAACCCATAGCCTCTGAAACCCTTTTTCCTCAGATCCAATATCTTGAAACTAAACCGAATAACCATAACTTCTCTTTCGATATGCCAGCCGAATACCCTATCATACCAGAAATCCTGAAAGGCCACCCCATTTCATATGCCTTATCTGCCAATACACCAGTTCCTATGGTGTACCTGCAATAGTTTTGGGGTACTCTTACAATTGAAAATGACGGAGATGCTTTATATCTTCAAGGAGAGGTCGATGAATATGTCAGTCGTCTGACATTAAGAAGATTAAGAAGAATACTTCGTCTTCCTGATCCTGGACCGACTGGGTTTGAAAATTTCATCTCAGATGAACAATTATGCCTTGATATTAAAAGATTAGGATATTCTGCGACATTGAATAATCCTACTCAATTTAAGAGACGATTTCTACCA
>NW_020201991.1:4540-6058 GCF_001531365.2 Cynara cardunculus var. scolymus
GCATAGAATCGTCACGATCAAACAAATTGATGCTCAGAAACTGTTAAGAATCTGGTATCCTGTGTTTACAGTTACAAGGCAGGATAGCCAGATCTGGAGATTCAGCGAAGCTGATTTCTCAAACTTATATTTGGATGACCTCGAATTCATGTACTTCGAACTCAAGAACATGACAATTAGAAAGGAAGAAGAACTGGTAGCTTTGGATGCTATTAAGAGATTCATTCAAAATCATGTAAAGCTGTCAATGGTCATTGATATTCAAATGGRTCTTGAARACAGTCAACGAATCATCAACCTCAAAAGACCTAATCAAGATTTAGAAGACATTGAAGGCTATCCAGTTTACATGGTGCTTGAAAGTCYAKAATTTGGGGTTATCTACTTTGCTCAACTTCAAGTCAAAAAGTTCATGAGATTCAGTGAGTTGAATAAGTATTCTAACGGTACGATCAAGCTAGTAAGGAGGGCACTTGACTTGAAAAGGGTGATGGATGATAAGGCTGTGGAATCTGAACGGATGAATGCCAAAAAAAGATACTTGCTTGTCAATGCCATAAATTTGCTCAAGGAGAAGATTCAGTACATGAATGCTTTGAGAAGGTTAGAGAAAATCCTTGGACTGCGCAAAACGAAATTCAAAAGGGGTCCAAACTTGAATCCAAAGGGGGAGAATGTTGGGTTCAAGTTAGTGCTTTAATGTTGTATTCAAGTTTCTCCTTAGTGTAATTGTCTTGTAACAACTTAGCCTTTAATATTTCCTAGTATAAATAGATTTTCCCTTGTAATTGTAATTACCTTTTGTCATTAGCAGATTAATCAAGATTAGTGCTGTAATATTCTCTCTCTATCAATCTAATCATCCTTTGTTCATATTCTTTCCATCTTTGATGTTCATCATGATTCTTGAAGATTGCTTCATGTTTGTATGATTTCTGGACTATCAAATACACTCACCTTATATTGCTGATTGAATTCAAGTCTGCAATTTCTCCTTCAGTCTTTACTCTCAATTGGTTTTTGCTCTCCAGAATATCCAATAATAACAACCACCCTTTTCCTTTCATATGCATTTGCTATAAATAGCAAGTGCATAAGCCGCCTTTCCCCAAACTCCATAAAATATTTATATAAACATAAATATTTAAATTATTAAATCCAATAAAATAACCCGGATATTACACATATCCAAGGGCTTGGTGCAGGAGGTCTCTGACTTAATTTTATTTTATGTGAGGCCCTTTTTAGTTTTCCCAACTCACATGCTGATCAAAGATGATCTTTTTCGAATTTGAGAGCAGGAATTCCTTTGACCAAATTCTTTGTGGCTAGTTTTCTTAGTGCATCAAAGTTGAGGTGTGAGAATTTTTGATGTCGTAGCCAATTTTTATCGCTCTTATGAGACACAAGACAAAGAGTGTCCTGTCCCATAGAGGACTCAAAATCTAGTAGATAGAGATTTCCTTCTCTCTTTGCTTTGATGATTGTATTACCGGGCTTTGTTTCTATGATGCAGAG
>NW_020201991.1:7844-18887 GCF_001531365.2 Cynara cardunculus var. scolymus
CTTTAAGGCCTTAGTTTTCTTTTCTAGGTCCTTAGTTATCCGCTTGTTTAATTCCAGAAGTTTATCTTCTTCTGATTTCTTAAGGGTACTTTTGCAAGTCTTTTCCTTTGCTAGTTCAGCCTTTTCTTCGGTCAGAAGGTCAGTCTCCCTTTTGTAGAAACTTGCTTCTTTTTCCGCTTTTAATCTTTCAGATTTTTYAWAAMTTAWTTTTTCTTTTAATTTCAAGAAATCTTCTGAAAGTTTGATTACCCTTAACTCTAGTTCTGATGGAACAAAGTTGGTTTCATTTGAGAAAGACTCACATACCTGGTCATCAGAGTTGGAGGAGGATTCTGCATTGGATGTGGCCATTAGACAAATGAGCGCTTTATCTTCATCATCTGATGAAGAGTCGGACACCCAATTTTCTTTTTCGGCCATCAAGTTTCGCTCTCTAGAATTATACTTGCATTTATTCTTATAGTACTCAGCATCCTTGATCAATCGTCCTTTGCATTCCTTGGAAAAATGACCAAGTTTTCCGCATCTGAAGCATCGAAGGTCATTTTTCCTTCCTTCCTTGTCCTGTATCCTTTCCTCTCTTCTTTCTTCTCTTCTTTCTTCTCTTCTCTCTTCCCGTTCTTCTTTTCCATCTCTTCTTTCGTCCCTTTGATGAAATTTGGATGGCTTTCTATCATATGATGACTGGTACCTTTCCCTTTTGAACTCTTTTCGCTCGTAGGGTTTTCTGATGAACTTCTTTTGGAACTGTTTTKTAATCAAGGCCAACGATTTGGCGAAAGCTTTAATCTCATAATCTGATTCAGAAGTTTCCTCTTCAGATTCTGATTCTACCACTAATGCTTTCTTGCCTTTCTTCTTATGCTCTTTAGCAGGAGTCCTTGATTTTTCTTTTTCATCGGCAGCAAGAGCAAGAGGACCACCGATGGATACCTTTTTCTTCATAATGTCGCTTTCTTGCGCTGCAAGTGTTCCATACAGGTCATGAAGAGACCAGCCATCTAGGTCATGGTTTGCTTGTAGGGACATAGATAGCTGAGTCCATTCATCGCTAGACTTTTTAGGAATAAAACATTGTTTTCTTCCTTAGTTCTGATGATATCGTTTCTACGACATTGATTTATCAATGTGTTGAAGCGATCGTAAGTCTTTTGTATGGGTTCATCAGGGAGGGCCTTGAAATTAGTATATTCGTTGAGACATTGTGCTCTACAATTTTTCTTTGTTTTTGCTCCTCCTTCCAGTTGGCTTTCCAGTTCATCCCATAGTTCCTTGGCTGTGGAACATGTATCGAGAGATTGGAAGATTTCATTGGGTAGCGCGATGATTATCAATCTTTTGGCCTTTTTGTCAGTTTCGACTCTTTCTCTATCATCTTCATCCCAATTCCTTTCATCTTTGGGCATGTAGTAGRYTGGAATTTCAGCTGTGGTGTTTGTTCCTGGAACTCTTGGGACTAGAGTTTGTGGAATGTAGGGACCCTCCTGTATAGATCGTAGGAGATTCTTGTCCATTCCTTCCAGAAAATTCACCATTCTGATCTTCCATTGTGGATATTCCTCTCGTTGAAGAGTTGGAGGTTTTGTGAGGGAGCCAACATTATAAGCAGAATTCTAGTTGGCCATTGAGAATGTTGAAGAAGAAGAAGTAATTTTTGACGAAAAAAAGAAGATAAAAAATTGAGAGATTTTTGAATGATCGTTTTTTATTGGGAAATCAATCAATATGCTCTGATACCAATTGTTGATCCCAGATCTCTTAATAACACTAATAATCTAGTTAAGAATAACCAAATTATAGTGATTTAACGAAGAAAGTTATGAATGCTCAAGAAGAAAAATAAGAATATTTAAGAACAATCTTGAGCTTCAAAAGTTTCACTTTTATTATAGGAAGAATGTAAAGGTATTCAAGCGACTCTTTTTACAATAGGTCTAATCACCTATTTATACTAATCAGCTAAAAAGAAGATAACTATATAATGCTATTTTCTAGTAAATCTTCTATTAACAGATAAGGTTTATCTTTTGTATGGATAGGCGCTAATATTGAGATAAACTCGAATTCCAGCTGTTGACTTGTCATCTCCAGCTGTTATTCATAATATGATGTTTTCATCATTATCTTCAAATCTTCATTGCATGCTTGGATGAAGTGTTGGAAAATCTTCTAAGTGTTGATGACCAGAGAATCGATGCGAATGTTCTTTCCATCGCATCCTTGGACTGTCCATCGGTCCTCTGGTTGAATTCCAGACTTAGTCGTTTCTGCCTTGATGTCTTCATTGGTCTTCTGGTTCTTCATCACTTATAGTTTTTTATAATTTTTTACATTATGAATTGTGGGGTTTAACAGGATCAAAACATGAAAAAAATATGAGTTTTGAAGAACATTTATCAGAATACGAAAACTCAAAATTCGATTAAATCGGGTTCAAAACTTGCTTAAAATCAAAAATAGTGTGAATCAAAGTTGTTCGAAATACAAAAACGAATCTAGCGATGTAAATCTTTTCAATTAACAATCAAAGAACAACCAATTTAGGCTCAAAAACCCAATCTGGACGAAGAACACTTAAGAACAGTGATGAACATCAGAAACCAAGATCGATCAATCTTAAAAAATTTGTGCAAAAATGTGCAAAAATGTTTAATCCTCTAATCGAAACTGTTGCAGTCTGCTCTGATACCAATTGTGGAGTCCAAGATTCATACAATATGATACAAGATTCAAGAACAAGATGAATGAAAATAGTAGAAAGAATAGATCATCAAATGTTACTGATTTGATTAAGAGAGAGAGAAATTACAGCTCTAATCTTGATTACAATTCTGCTAATGACTTCGTAATGACAATTACAAGGAAAATACTATTTATACTAAGAAAATAGTAAAGCTACACTATTACAAAGCAAATAAACTAAGGAGAAACTTGAATATAACAATAAAGCTTTTACTTAAACCCAACAGATAACATCCCAAACCCCCCGTCTAACCAACCCATACCTTCTGAAACCCTTTCTCCCCAATTCAAATACCTTGAAATAAAGCCAAATAACCATGCCCTTAATTTTGATATGCCTGCTGAATATCAGATAATTCCCGAAATACTGAGAGGACACCATATAGCCTACTCCTTGTCAGCCAATACACCTGTCCCAATGGTGTACTTACAATAGTTTTGGAGTTCACTTACTCTGGCAAAAGACGGCAACACACTCTACTTTGAAGGAGCAGTTGATGAATATGTCAGTCGTCTGACATTAAAACGTTTGAGAACAATTCTACGACTCCCCGGACCAGGCTCTACCGGATATGAAGAATTTGTAAATGATGCTCAACTGTGCCTAGACATCAAAAGGTTAGGATACTCGGCATAGTTGACTAACCTGGCACAGTTCAAAAGACGTTTTCTGCCATATATCTGGCATTTGTTGTTCTCCATTCTGAACGGATGTCTGACGTCCAAGACTACGGGGATAGATACATGTAGCAGGTCTTTCCACAAATTCTTTCACGGGATAGTCTTCTCGCGCAATTATGACTATGCCCTGATTATCTGGAAGGAACTGGTAGAGCTTGTGAACGCAAAAAGATTCCCTTCAAAAGCCAGAAAATTCATGCCCTTTCAGAGATTTTTACAACTATTCATTAAGGCAATGATGAATGCAAATGAAGACATTCAGGCTAGATCCAATGCTGAAATGTGGCCGACATTCATCATGACTAGAATTCGCCAGCATACTGAAGTCGAAGACTTGGATTCTATAATGGAAATACCACCAGAGCTTTTTGTTCTGGCTGATCGGACTGCTCAATGTGTAATACACTATAGGAGAGTTATAGATCCTATAGTTCAACCAGAACCGGTTGAACTTACCCCTGGGATCACCTCATGCCTCAGCTGAGAAAGAGGTATTAGCTGTAGAAGAGAGAGTTCAGGAATAGGGGTTACCTGAACAGGGCAGTGTGCTGAGAGAAAATGAATCAGAGAGGGATGAACAGGAGGGGGGAGCGTCTGATCAGCAAAGTACTTCAACTGATAGTACTTCTACAACTTCTTCAAGTTCGAAAGATACTGAAACTGACAACCAAGCGGCTCTTGGTGATCATGATGGGGATGAGGATAATAATGATGATGGTGCTGACGATCATGTTCAAACCATCCCTTCACAGAATATTCCAGTCGGAGCATTGGTTGATGATATTAATGACATCTTTCCAAAATTTCCTGCTCAACAGACTTGTCCAAGTCTACATTCATTGTCGTTTGATGTTGAAGAATATGGACCAACATATGATGAATATGACCGTATTCTACAAGGTATTTCAATCGGAGAAGGAGACGAGGGAGAATCAGTTGAAAATGAAGAGAGGATGTGTGAAAGGGACGAAGAAGAACATGGTGAGGGTGTGAGTGGAGCAGAAAAAGAATATCAAGCTCCTTATCTAGCCGATACACCTAGCTGGGCACCCACATCTACTACCGACATTCATTCGTTGAATGAAGGTATTGAACAAGACATAGCTAGCCCAACTATGCAAATGCACACCCAACCTATCTACTCAACTGGTTCTCAATAACCAGTTGTTTCACTTCTTCATGGGGATGTAGCACATATGCTAACTACTTCTCATTCGGAGAATGTAGTTATTGAAACAAGTAGGCCGCTGGCCCAACCTACGACTTTGATTCAGTGCACCTCGAGTATAGAGCCGACATATGTACACATGAGTCGCGAGCATCTGTTGCTCCAGTTGCAGTTCTTAGCGAACTTGCTGGAACGACCAGAGTGATGTCGATTGACATTTCACAAGGACCGTCGGAAGTCCTACCAGTGCTATCGATATTCCAACACTGAACGTAGGCACAACAGTTTATTCAACTGTTGTTTCAATTGGCAATCTATGTGATCCAGGCGTTAGTTTACCGGACTTCATGTCAAGGGAATATCTGGACGACGCCCTAAAGGCTGTTCAAGACAACATGGATGCACAGATTGCAAGTATGAAAAGACTTTTGAAAGGGAAAGAACAAGTCGAGGAAGAGCAACAATCTGCGCCATCACCACCGCCTGTACCTGAGCCTCCGAGGGTACAAGAGAGAACGGTGGACGAACTCAAATCGCTGTTGTACGCTAAATTGATGGCATCACAAAATCCTAACGCTGAAGATGCAGACTTGGTTGGGATCTTAAGACAACAACTTGATGATAACCCTCCCGTTAGAGCCTCAGAGTTTTTGGCGTTTCAAGATGTGGTTGCTTCTAGCTTCATCAAAGTTATTAAGTTAATCACATCGAACACCCAAGATCTTAAAAGTTCAATGGATGCCCTCTTTGAACGGGTATCTACTCTAGAAGAGACGTGCAGATCTCAGGCCACCTTTCACAAAAGAAGGCATGATGACCTGGAGGATCCAAGTCATTATGAAGGGGAGAGGAAGAGACAGAGGGTGGCTAAGACGTCTGCTCAGGCTCTAGTTGTTGAAAGTGAGCCAGCTGCTCAAGATGTGAATGTTGAAGATTCTGCCCCGAAGTCTACACGGGAAAGGATAATTGAGGCTATTATTGTAGAATATGAGGAAGAAATAGAGACAAGTCCTATGATCGAGCCAATGGTTGAAAAGCCGGCGGACTCCACAGTAGGGACAAGGTTGTTATTGGACTTGTCTGCCAATGTTGGTTTCAATGACGTGTTTTCTACTGTGTTGGGTAGAGAGGAAGATTTTGGAGAGGATATTGAAAACATTGACGAGTCAACTAGGCTTTACTTTGACTTTGAAGCCAACAAAAATGATGAAGATCCAGTTTTCCCAATTCAGGGTGACCGTCAAACTGTGCCAGAATCCTCCACTGCAGCTGTAGCTGGTGCATCTGACATTTCTGCTCCTAGAGAGCCTGTTGATCCTACAGAGATATTCATGAGGAATTATGTACCATTTGAAATTAGAGCCAATGTTCCAGGGTATGATAGGGCAAGGATCCGAGAGCCGCATCTTGAAGATATCTACTTTGGAATCTTCCTCCGACACCGTAAGGCTCTGAGTGGTGATAAAATCCTTGGTATCTATCGGGAAACCAAAGATTATCGCTTAGAGTACAAGCATTTTCTGAAAGCCAAGCGTCTGCCTGTTAGTGAAGTTCGTACCAAACATCGGGTTGTCACAATCAAACAGATCGATGCTCAAAAACTTCTGAGAGTCTGGTATCTAGTCTTCACTGTGACTAGACAAGATGGGCAAATCTGGAGGTTTAGTGAAGCTGATTTCCCGAACTTATATTTGGAAGACTTGGAATATATGTACTGCGAGATCAGAAATATGACCAATAGGAAAGATGGAGCTCTGGTTGCTCTTGATGCAATTAAAAGATATATGCGGTGTCATGTAAAGTTGGCTATGGTTATAGATATTCAGATGGGTCTTGAAGATAGTCAAAGAATCATCAATTTGAAGAGACCTGACAAAGACTTAGAAGATATTGATGCTTATCCAGTTTACATGATTCTTGAAAAACTAGAGTTTGGAGTCATATACTTTGCTGAGCATCAAGTGAAGAAGTTTATGAGATTTGGCGAACTAAACAAGTATTCAGACGGTACGATAAGACTGGTAAGACGGGCACTTGACTTGAAGAGGGTGAACAATGACAGGGCTGCGGAGTCAGAGAGAATGAGCTCTAAAGAAAGATATCTGTTGATCAATGCCATAAATCTGCTCGAGGAGAAGATACAATACCGGAACACTCTAAAGAGGTTGGAGAAACTCCTCGAACTTAGAAAGACTATATTTACAGGAGTTCGAACTCGAATCCAAAGGGGGAGAATGTTGGGTTCGAGTATGCGCGTTATTGTTGTATTCAAGTTCTCCGTATTTTACATGCTTTGTAATAGTTTAGCTTTATTCCTTTCCTTAGTATAAATAGTAGTTTCTTTTGTAATTGTAATTAGTAATTCATTAATCATTTTGTAATCTGATTTTAGCTTGTAATTCTCTCTCAATCAATCAAGAGATTTTTGGTGATCTACTCTCTCTTCATCTTATTCATCTTGTTCTTGAAGATCATTATCATTTTGTATGAGAATTTGGACATTTCATAATTTGTTCCAAAAAGGCTTCTAAACACTCAGTTTAGAACCCGTGCTTAAAATGTTTCCTTTTTAGTTTTTGAGCTTAACTGAAACATTTATGAAATCAACTTTCTAGGGGGAATCTGTAGAAGTTTTAAAAAAATGTTTTCTGGAAGTGAATAAATTTTTGGAAACGAGTACAATCTCAGAACATGTATTTCCTAAGATTTTACTTGTGTAATTTCTCATCGTACATAACTCCAATACTTGTTTCAACTATTCTTCATACTGTTATTATCACGTCTCTTGTAAGAAAATCATTTTCGGTGATAATACGCTCGTTTGTATTCAAATTTATTTTCTGATATTTTTTTTACATTGATTCATATACATTCGATAATTTTTTGAATATCAGAATCTGTAAACTCGTTCTTATAGATTTTATTCATTTCTCTCATATATACCGAATAATCTGATCGTTGTCGCACCATTCCTTGTTAATTGTGCTTAAAGCCAAATTTCTTGATAAATTTTTATCTGATCAATGTGCTTTAAAGATATAATATTTTGATCAACCATTGTGATCAACTGAGCATACTGTTTTAGGAGGGACTGAGTGCTTATCAGAAATAGCTCAATGGAATGTAAGAAACCGACAAACCTACCCATGAGGACAACCATATCTGAGTGAGCTTTATATAAAAAAGGGTTTGTGTGCTGAGACTAAAATGAAAATGAGAGGGGTAGTTGTTGTGAGCTAAAAGAATTGACGAGAGTTGTGTCAGGATTAAAAGAATATAAGAATCCTGTTCCAAACTTATAAAATCCGGGCATACCACACAATCTATTAGTTCTTAATTCATTCGAGACTAATATTGAAAAAGGCAAAGCCTAGGCCAATTGTTGTCACAACCCCACCAACTACTCATTTATCTCTCAACAAATAAGTGTTTCAATGGGGAACACAGCTCATCATCTATCAATTTCTCATTCGGAGAAACTTGATATTAAATCATAAGGATATATGTCCCCCCTTCAAGTCTTCTTGATCACTAATTGAGTATGATAAATTTGTGTAGTCCACACGGTTTATCTTTTTGAGCCTAAACAGAAGCATACATTGCTTTATCTTTCTACACTGCATAGATTTTGCATTTTATATGTTAATTTGCCAAAACATTCATAGATATGCTATTCTTAAGCTATCGATGATTGAATGGAAGACCAGGTGAGATGAGCATAAAAAGGTCTCATATATACAGTACATCCGTTGTACTGAGTATATCTGTTATACTCACAGGCCAATCTTTTTATAAGATTGAAAACAATTTCATTCGTTGAAATTGGGTGTTACCTTCCCATTCCCTTAATCTGAAAAGATTAAATAAGTGGATTTGCAAAGATCTACTTACTACTTTATGAATTGACGGCTTACGCGGAGGATTTCATTCATTTTTGTGTATAGTGGAATGATTCTCATTTCATCATAAGGGGGAGTATGTAACAATGAATGAAATGTCTAATTCCAAACATTATAAGGGGAATCCGATGTAAAGATCAAGTGGGAGTAACTTCAATAATGGCAAGAGACTCAAAAGAAGTGCGACTGGAGATGATTACAAAAATTATTCCGATGCTATAATGTCTGAGAGATGTTGAATGTGAAGATCATCTTTACAACAGTTTACTGATGATTAATTCTGAAGATTGTTATCGTTTCTGATCTATATTGTCAAAAGAGAAGATCATCGTTGTTCTACATTCAAGGGGGAGAATGTTAGAAGATCTTTCTCAACTAACGATCGTCTGAAGTTTCCAAGTTGAAGTTTGTTATTTTAAGATGACATAATGTGCTTAAAGTTTCAAAGTTCAAACAGGACTTAAAGCGCAAAACATCTTTCAAGTCTGAATACAAAGGGGGAGAATGTTAGGACTGAAAGTCAGTGTAATATTGTATTCGTCTTGAAAGTTTTATTTTGTCTATAATTGTATAAAAGTCATCGTGTTTGACTTTTCTTATAGAAGTTTGACTTTGACCTTGTTTAGTTGTTTGACCCTATAAATAGGGTGTTTGTCTTGTAATCTTGGTAAGAGCTCAATTGTAAAACTCATTTTACGTATATAAAGTTTGACTGAATTTTGAATGTTTGACTTTCTCTCTCATCTATCTCTTCTCATGTTCTTGAAGAATATCCAGATCTACCACGGAGTTTTGAAGTATTATTGAAGATTGATCTTAATGTGACCTAACACAAATATATCTGACTCAATTCGTGATGAAAAAGACTTGAAAGGGGGGGGGGACATATATTCTTCTTTTTCAATATCAACTTTCTCCGAATGAGAAACTAATAGATTGTGAGCTGCGTACCTCAAGTGTTATTGAAACACTTATATGTTAAGAGATAAATGAGTAGTTGGTGGGGTTGTGACAAGAATTGGCTTGGGCTTTGCCTTTTTCAATATTAGTCTAGAAAGAATTGAGAACTAATAGATTTCGTGGTATGCCCGAAATTTAGAGGTTTAGAGCAGGATTTTTTAATCTTTTAATCCTGACACAACTCTCATCAATTCTTTTAGCTCACAACAACTACCCTTCTCATTTTCATTTTACGCTCTGCACACAAACCCATTTTGAGTTTAAGCTCACTCATATATGGTTGTCCTCATAGGTAGGTCTGTCGGTTCTGACATTCCATTAAGGTATTTCTGTAAAGCACTCAGTCCCTTCTAAGTAACAGTATGTTCAAATGATCACAATCAATTGATCAAAATATTGTTGCTATGAAGCACAATTGATTCGATAAAAAATTGATCAAAATATGTAACTTTTAAGCACAATCAATCAAGGAGTGATGTACAAAATCAAATTATTCAGAATATGTGAGAGAAATGAATGAAGATCTGTAAGTACAAGTTTACAGATTCTGATATTCAAAGAATAATGAAATGTGTACCAACCAAAGTAAAAAAAATATGAGAAAAATAACTTTGATTACAAACGAGTGTATTATCACCGAAAATGATTTTCATTTTACGAGACGTGATAATAACTGTTTAAAGAATAGCTGAAACAAGTATTGGATTTATGTACGATAAGAAATTACGCAAGTAAAATCTCAGGAAATACCTGCTCAGAAAATATACTCGTTTCAGAAAACAATCCAATTTCCAAAAAATTTTATTAAACATTTCAAGAGACTCCGCCTAGAAAATAGATTTATGTAGTATTTCGTTTCAACTCAAAATAATAAAAGAATGGAAACATTTTTGGCTCGGGTCCCGAACTAAGTTGTTAAGAAGCCATAATCATTTAAGCATGGGTCTGAAACTGTTGTGTTTAGAAATGACATTTGGACAGAATACAAACTCCCCCTACAATTGTGTATCATAGACATGATAATCTAATCAACATAGTAACGACACACCTGCAAAATCAGATCAAACAGATTTTGGTACCCAGATGAACTTGGGTCCTGTTTTGTTAGTATCAGGTTGGGGAATATTGTAACCGCCAAACCATTTATTTTTATTAGATGTTTTCTTTTTAGCACTTTAACAGGTTGATCAGATATACAATAAGATCCATACCAGTTATTATCATACCTGTTAGGACCTGTAGATTCAGCTTGGTATTTCATCACTTACTCTGGATGAACTCTTAGAACGATTACAGTGCAGCGGAAACAATTATATGAACAAAACAGAGTAATGGATTAAGAACACACAGCAGAATGAAGATGAAGAACACGAGAGAATAGCTTCAAATGATTTTCAATTCTATTGAAAATATTGACAATTACAATATGAGAAGCACACATAATTACAAAGGCCTAAGCTGCTATATATACTAGTTCCTAACGGCTTTTCTAACATGACCTAGACAAGTAAAATGATCTAAGCCGTTCAAATAAAGCAGATTAGAAACATAGTCACGTGATAAGCACGTGCAGCTAACAAACCTAAGTAAAGC
>NW_020201991.1:19652-23941 GCF_001531365.2 Cynara cardunculus var. scolymus
GGCCTGTTGTTTGGAGGGGTGATCTTAAGATCTGACTGGGCTAACCTCATTGCTATCTCGAAGTCCTTATGGCTGTAGTACTTCACTTGTGCATACATGACCTCGATAAGCCTTTTAAGCGACAGAGCATAGCTTGACCTCCTCTCCATGTATTTGTTGAGAATTTTGTGCAAGAAGATCAAATCAAATACACAGAGGTTATGGAGGTCAGCATCTGTGAACGTGTACAGGTTGCCGTTATTCCTCTTCACAACGTATTGATTATAGAGCACCTTTCTCTTCAGCAGGGTCCTTGGAGAAATAGTTTCAAGAGACACAATCACGTGCTCTGAGAAGACTTGCTCACGTGTCCTGATTAGCTTAGAGAACTGGAACTTGGCATCGGCAGAAGGAATACATGTGAGCTCTGGATTATAGGGGGGCTCTGTGTCTACTGCAGAGTATCTCCACATCAAAATCTCTTCTACAGTAGTAACATGTTCTGTGCGTACTTGTTGCATGGGAATCTTGCTCATTGATTCGAATATCTCAGAGACCCTTCCTACTGTGGCGGACTCTGGCACTTTGGCTTCCTCTTCTTCAAGAATTGGCGTCTGGGTTGACCCCTCTGCAAGGATAGGTTTGACGGTTCCTTGCAAAGCGTCGAACGTACCCGTGGATGTTTCTCCTTGGACTTGTGGGAGTTTTGATGAAGAGCCTTCTTCTGCTCTGTGGATGGGGCCTCTGCCCTTTCTAGCTTGAGCTTCTGCCAAGGAAGCCTTTAAATCTTGAAGGAGCTCTGGGACGTCATAATCTTCTTCGTTTATCTGCACCAGCGACTCTGAGCTTGACGACCCCTTCTGTGGCGATTCCTCCACAGCTTTGCCTTTGCCTTTGCCTTTAGGCTCTGCTGCCTTTTGAGAACAAGGCAGCTGTAGAGTCCACTATCTTGATGCCTTTGGCAGAAGCCTTCTTTGGCTCGTCTTTCTTCTCAGCCTTCTTCTCCTCCTCATGACGATCATGGTCATCATCTCCTTGATCGTCATGGTGTTTGGTGGCTTCTGCCTTGCATGTTTCCAAGGGAGTCTTCTCCAATCTCTTCAAAATCTTGGTGGCTGCCTTCTTTATTTTCTTAATGACCTCTTCTGCGAGCACAAAGGCGTGGCTTAAGTCTATCTCTGTCGACCACTTCAACTTGGAGACGCTTCTGTAGATTTCGCTTCTGAGGAGGTCTCTCTCTTTCACGAGCTGGGTAGTGCAGTCTCTGATCGCCGTGTTGGAGGCACGGGCCTCTTTAAGCAGTTGGTCTGTATGTTTGCGCACGATGTCTCCAAGAGCTTCAACCATCGCATCTAGCTCTCTGCGAGTGGCTAGATGGTTGATATTGGCTGTTAGCTTCAATTTGATCCTAATAATTATCTCAAAAAGTTTTATTAAGCAATCGGGGCTAAGAATGGAACATCTGAAGATGCTTTTGTGCCAAAACGTCTAAGTCTGGAAGAAGACCAGCCTCTGTGATAATTCGACCAAGTATGGACGACCAGAGCCTCTGTAAGAAGATCCAGAGCCTATGTGAAGATAACTAGAGCCTCTGTGAAGACATCTGAACCAAAGCCTCTCTTAGAGACACCAGAGCCTCTGGTTGTATTGACCAGAGCCTCTGGAGGTGAAGAAGACCAAAGCCTCTGGTTGTATTTACCAGAGCCTCTGGAGGACCAGAGCTTCTGTGGTCTGTCTATCCTCTGGTCTATCCTCTGGTCCTTCAAGACGACTATCTTCAGATTCCTATTCTAGATAAGGCTAATCCTTTTCTGGATAATGCTAATCTTATTCAGATTATCATGATTTATTGCCTATATAAGTAGTGGTTCAGGTATAGAAAAATAAAACGAGAGCAAATAGAAAATTCATTGTAAACATAGAATCAGATACATCATATGAGAGTCGATTAGGGTTCTTGAGAGTTTGTATATTCAATAAAGAAAGCGCCGTCGATTTCTATTTCATCTTCTTCTTCTACAAATCTCTCTTGAATTCCTTTATTAAATTGTTCTATTGTCAGATATGGGTTTCAACAAGTGGTATCAGAGCCAAATCGATTAATTTCTATCGATACGATCTTTCTGGCAGTAGATTCAATTTTCTTGAAATATACTCTCATGAACTGCTTCCTGTTCGACTATAGTTTGGTCCCAAAAACTCTGAATTCATCATATGTTTAAACGTTTAAATCAAATTCCTTTTAAGAGATTTGTTCTTGGATGAATTTGAATCTATTTTGATCTTGAATCTTTTGGTTTATAGAGTTTCTTGGAGTCAGTCGACTTATTGAACCTTAATATTGTCAAATCTACGCATAGGCGTTTTAGCAAGAGTTCATGGTACTCACAGCCTAAGGCAATTGGCGTATTATTTGCCAAACATATATTTATCGCCAATATCTTGAGTATTCTTTCATCTCCTCTCTTTGTTGATTTGAATCTATAATAGCTTAAAGTTTTTCTTGCCTGTAATCACCTATCCTACATGTTTATGGCAATTTCCTTCATGTCTTGCCCCTAGAAGCATTAACAGCAATCCTGTCAATTTTCTTTGAATTGACCTGCTGTTTCTTGAAGTCATAAATCTTAAATGTTAAATTATTCTCTCCGCTTCTCAATATCAATGGTGTTTGCTTTGGTTATTCAAGTTATCTTCAATTGAATCAAGCTCTAAAGCTGAATTCCTACTCAACTTATGGTTCARTGAAAGTTTCTTTGTCATAAGACTGTTTGCACTGTTTTGACAAGTAATTCACACATTTATCTATCCCTTTTTGGATGAGTTTGCTACTTTTGGGGTGAGTGGCTATTCTGTGCTTCAAAGAATGTGCTGGATTGTGGCCAGATTAAAGCTGCATCTTGTGCAATCAGTGGTGATGCATTCACATTGAATCTAATTTGATCTAAGAGTTGAAAATGAAGAACAAAGAGCTACATTCAGGGGGGAGCTTTAAATTTCCATCCAAACCAAGCACTCTAACATTCATTCAAGAAAGCAGAGGGGAGAAGACTTGAAGACTTCATGAAGATGCTTGCTTCATAAAACTCTGGGGGGAGATTGTTAGCTTCAATTTGATCCTAATAATTATCTCAAAAAGTTTTATTAAGCAATCGGGGCTAAGAATGGAACATCTGAAGATGCTTTTGTGCCAAAACRTCTAAGTCTGGAAGAAGACCAGCCTCTGTGATAATTCGACCAAGTATGGACGACCAGAGCCTCTGTAAGAAGATACAGAGCCTCTGTGAAGATAACCAGAGCCTCTGTGAAGACATCTGAACCAAAGCCTCTCTTAGAGACACCAGAGCCTCTGGTTGTATTGACCAGAGCCTCTGGAGGTGAAGAGGACCAAAGCCTCTAGTTGTATTGACCAGAGCCTCTGGAGGACCAGAGCCTCTGGAGGACCAGAGCCTCTGTGGTCTGTCTATCCTCTGGTCCTTCAAGAGGACTATCTTCATATTCCTATTCTGGATGAGGCTAATCCTTTTATGGATAATGCTAATCTCATTCAGATTATCTTGATTTATTGCCTATATAAGTAGAAATTCAGGTATAGAAAAAAAACGAGAGCAAATAGAAAATTCATTATAAACATAAAATCAGATACATCATATGAGAGTCGATTAGGGTTATTGAGAGTTTGTAATTTCAATATTCAATAAAGAAAGCGCCGTCGATTTCTATTTCATCTTCTTCATCTACAATTCTCTCTTGAATTCCTTTATTAAATTGTTCTATTGTCAGATCTGGGTTTAAACATTGGCCCTGGATGACTTGGTATCCATGCCGTAAGTGACTGTAGAAGCAAACATTTGCTTGATTTCGTCTTTGAATTTGGAGTAGTCTGTATAGCTCGCGGAGACGAAATCAGCGGCATACTGGGCGGCCAACTCTGATAGTTCTGTCTTCAATGTCTGGATTGAAGAAGGATTGAGGCTTAGAGCATTGAATGCCTCTTTGAGATCATCCTTCTGTAGGACAGAGCTCTGAAGGGTTGAGAATGTTGTTTTGAGTTCTACCGTTGTTGAGCTCAACTCCTTCAGAGCCTCTGTGATTGGGGCGAGGTCTTCTGTCATCGAGCGTGAGATGAACAAGCTTTTTAACTCGTCCATCTTTTGGAATACCGCTGTGGCGAAGGTTTGAAGCTTCCCCTTTGTCACGTAGGCGTCCTGGGTACCTAGATCACCAACACATGGTGACCTAGTAGCCTCGGAGCGTGAGGCGCCCTCAGCGACTGGTTTTTCGTAGTCTGCTCAGGGACTTCCACCAGA
>NW_020201991.1:28455-44351 GCF_001531365.2 Cynara cardunculus var. scolymus
CCTTTTATCTTCCCCTTCTGGTTTCCACCAAAGGCTACAGAGCCTCCTTCTTGCTTTAAATAAGAAGATAAAAGCTCTAATGTACCAGTCATGTGCCTCGAGCATCATGAGTCAACAACCCAGGTAGACACATGCTGTTGCTTCTGTAATCATACAACGTTTATTTTAGGTACCCACTTCCAATTGGGTCCTTTAATATTAGATTGCTTAAGGTATGTAGTAACATCCTTTGATTTGGCCTTACTTTTCTAGGAAGAATTGCCAACTTGTCTCTTATTCACCCCAAAACCTTGACTCTTAGGGTGAGAGACTAAACAAGAAAAATGGTGAATGTGAGTGGATAGAGTATGCATGATATCGAAACATTCACAAAAGGAGACATTACAAGAAACTTTCTTAAATTTTTCATTAAAGTTCTCAAAGAAGGGTACAGAGATTTTCTTTTTAGAGCCCTTCTTAGGTACGGGCTTCTCATTACAAGATTCCTTTCCTATTCTAGGTTCTGTTTTAAAATCCTTTTTAAAATTCTTCTGTATTGGTTCCCCCTTTGGTTTTCCTGCAATCACTGAAACAGAAGCATTATTAGTMAKARGCCATTTTTTCAATTGTTGCCAAGTATAGATAGGCTTCTGTGTTGCAGAGACAGAGCGTTGAGAATTACTTTCTTTTCGAATTTCCTTCTTTCCTTTCTCAAGATCAATAGCAGTCTCTATAACTTGTGTAGGACTAACTTCAAGATCTGAGGCATGTTCATTCTTAGACGTAGATTTTCCAGAGAGCTCTGTGACAAAAACTTTTTCAAGAAGAGACTCATTTGCAGAAGGCTTTGTGATGTAATTTGGAAAAAATTCCAGAGCCTCTGCGGATAATTTTCTTTCAAGAGGCTGACCAAAAGGATAGTTTTCTTGAGAATCTAGTTGTCCAAACTTGAAAATTCCTATATGACCCTGTCTCATAAACCTCCTTGGAATGGAATCCTTCTTTGCAGAAGGTGAGAACAAATCAATATAGTCTTCATAGTCAATATTTTCCATAGATAAACACGGTTTTATTTCGGGATCAACCAACAGCCTTCTCCTCTTGAAGATGGGCTTAGTTTTAGAAATTTCACTTTTCAAATTATTTGAGGATCTAAAGGTACTCTCTAGAGTTTTGTTTGATTTAAAACCATGTTTATTATCAAATTCTGAGAAACCTAGACCTCTTCTGCCCAAATTAACTTTAATCTTTTTGTAAATATTTTGAGCCTCTTGAAATTTCTTAATTTTAAGCTCTCTGTCAAGCACGTCTTGGTGCAAAAATTCTCTTTCCTTTTGAAAGAATTCTTTAACAGAAGTAATATTACACTTCCCATGCTCCATCTGCCTTAACTTTTCGACCTTGTTTTTTTAAGTCTTTTTGAACCTTGGCAAACTTTTTTTTTGAAGAATTTTCTAAATTTATAAATTTTGATTGCGCTTCTTCGAACATTTTGAAAAATCGATTTCTTTCCTCTGTGAGCAGAATTACTTCTTTTTCACAGAGAGAGTTTTTTTTTTAAATTGAAATGCTCCAAATGGCATGAATCGAGATTATCGATGATCTCTGTGTAAAGATCAAGAGATTCAGTAGAGGAGGAAGTAGAAACCTCTTCGTCGTTTCTGTCAGAGGAGTCTGAATTGATGTCTGCCATCCCACAGAAGAGCTCGTCCTCTGTGTCCGAGTCTTCCCATGCGAGAAGACCCTTCTGTTTGTCTTCATCAGAGGACTCATCGATTACTAGCTCATTTGATTGAGCTAGCAGAGACTTCTGCTGGTAGTAGTCAGCCTTCTTTTTATAGAAGGCTGCATCTTTAGGACCCCTCTGTGGTGCCCTTGGCCCTTTTGACCAGCAGTCTGCAGCAAAGTGGCCTGGTTTACCACATTTAAAGCAGCCATCTTTTGGCTCTTCCTTCCTCTGCTCTTCCACCCTCTGCGAAGGCTTCTGTTCCTTCTCTCTTTTCTCAGATCTCTCTTCCTCTACAAAGTTTCTTCTGTTGAAACTTTTAAACTCTTTCCTATCTCCACCCTTCCTGAATTCTCTGGTGATTAAGGCTAGAGTTTTCATCATCTCCTTCATGGAAACTTCTTCATCAGAACTGTCTTCACTCTCTGCAATCAATACCTTCTTCTTCTTCTTCTTCTCCTTCTCTTCCTTCTCTGCCTCCTTCCCTTTCCCAGAGCATCCATCCTCTGCGACTAGAGCCAGAGGACCACCATAGTTCTTTTACATCTGCTGAACTTGAGGCTCTTGGCTTTTAAAAGATCCAAAAAGTCTGCTAGAGTCCACATTTCCAAGTCTAGGGGGTCTTCATGGACATGGTGAGGTGCATCCACTCAACTCCAAGGCTCTTCAAGAATWATGAGTTGTTGTCYTCTDYCGTTCTCATGACTCCATACCTCTTGCAGTTACTAATTAAGGTGTTCAGTCTAGAGTATGTGTCAGACAGGGATTTGCCTTCTTTTGCCTTGAAGCTGTGGTACTCGTCAATGCAAATTGATCGATTGTTTTTGAGTGTTTTCTTACCTCCTTCAATTTGCTTCTCTAATTCTACCCAAATGTCCATGGACAGTTGACAGTGATCGATGCACTTGAAGATTTCGTGAGGTATTGCCATAATTAACAATCGATTGCACTTGCTACCCAATTCAACCATTATTTTGTCCTCATCACTCCAGTTTGCAATAGGACTTGGTTCATAGTGCTCGGGAATTTCTTGAGTTGTTCCAGTGGCTGGAACTCTTGGAATTAAATTCATGGGGACATAGGGAGGATTATAAAGAAATTCACATATCCTTGGGTGAATTCCTTCCAGAAAGTTAACCATTGGCACTTTCCATTGGGGATACTCCTCACGTATAAGCGTGGGAGGTTTAGATTGCGAACCAGTGCTTATAAAATAAGTATTGGCCAGATTCGCCATTGAAAGAAGAAGAAAAGTAGGAATAAGAAGAAATTGATTAAGTAGAGTAAAACAGGGTAACCTGAGGAAGAAGACTGGTGTTCTTGAACAAATGCAAATTAATACCAAGAACGGAATCAATCAAATAAGAATTCGATTCCTGCTTTGATACCAATTGTTAGGACCTGTAGATTCAGCTTGGTATTTAATCACTTACTCTGGATGAACTCTTAGAACGATAACAGTGCAGCAGAAACAATTAAATGAACAAAATAGAGTAATGGAATAAGAACACACAGTAGAATGAAGATGAAGAACACGAGAGAATAGCTTCAAATGATTTTCAATTCTATTGAAAATATTGACAATTACAATACGAGAAGCACACACAATTACAAAGGCCTAAGCTGCTATATATATACTAGTTTTTAACGGCTTTTCTGACATGACCTAGACAAGTAAAATGATCTAAGCCATTCAAATAAAGCAGATTACAAACATAGTCACGTGATAAGCACGTGCAGCTAACAAACCTAAGTAAAGCGGTGAGAAGTGGTTCTTCACAGAAGATAATACTGCAGATCCCCTGTGAGCCATCCCAGAGGCTCTGCTGGATGTGACTTGTAAGCTCTTGATGCCAGAGGATCGGTTTCCAGAACCTCTGTGAGAGWCAACAGAGGTTCTGTCATTCTTGACTTGTACGCTTTTGTTCACAGAGGACTAGTTTCCAGAACCTCTGTGATAGACAACAGAGGTTCTGTCACTTTTGACTTGTACGATTGAACATCGTGTGTTGTTGGTCCTCTGTGGTCTTCTGTGGTAGACCTCTTCTGTCAACACTTGCAGTAGTACTTTTTCATACTTTTACATTAAATGAAATATGAGAGATAACAATACTTGTTGAAATTATTCTAGCTTTTCTGATTGTTGTTGTCTCCATACCATCTGTTGTACCTTTTCATGTTGACAAAGTCAGTGGTTTTGCATGTGGAACACATGATTCTTCTCTTGCTAAGATTTATTAGATCATTAGTGGATCTCACAATACAAGGAAGAATAGGGTTAGTAACAATAGAGTTACGAGACGAAACAGAATCGGCTTTATAAACCCAAACATTTTTAACTTTTGAAAAATAATTGGGTGATCCAATGACACACCCTTGATAGTACTAATTTAAAGAACAAGAATAGTATTTAGAAATAGTTGATTTAGGACTGCTTGAATAACTGTTAGATTTAGAACAGTCATAAAAGCTGGATTTACACTATGATGAAGAATCAGTTGAGCTTTGAGCACTTGAAAAGTTTTTTACTTTCTTAAGTAACTAGTCTCTTTCAACAACAACTAAATCATATTTTCTTTTAAGTTGAGTTCTCATGTTCAATTCAGTTTCAAGTTCTGTCTTTAGATCAGACAATTTTTTTGAAGTATCCAAAAGTTTACCTTCTAACTCCATCAACTTTTCAAACATTTTTCTTTCTTTCTCAAAATTCTTTCTGTCTTTATCTGAATTGCTTTTATCATTCTCAGAAGCAATGTCAAGCCATTTCTTTTTCTCTACAAGCTCTTGGGCAATTGCTGCATATTTCTTAGCAGTATTTCTCTTTTCAAGAGCAATCAGTTTCTTTTCTTCTTCCAGTGCTTTCTGCTTTTGAGCAATGCAGTCAGATAATTCAAGATTCTTGCTCAGACATTCTTCTTTAATCTCTTTCTTCTCTTTATCAACCTTGGCTCGTTCCAAGATGATAAGCTGCTCAAAATCAGAAATTTGCTTTAAAAACATTTTAGCATTTAGCTCCAACGAGTTAATCTTATTCTCAGAAGATTTTCATTTAGTATCAAACCGTTTCTCAACTTCAATCAACCTTTTCTTCTCTTTTTCCAAGATTTTCTTTTCAGCATTTAAACTCTTGTGAACTTCTAAAACCTTATTCCTTTCTTGATCCAGTAATTCTTTAAATTAAACAATTCACTCTCAGCTTCATGAAGTTTCTCTGTGAGCTCTTCAGTCTGTTTATTTTTCTTTTCTGGAGAGTTCCTCTCAGCATTCAATTCATTTTGAACTTCTTGGAGTTTATTAAATAGATCTTTATTTGATTTACTTGATACTTTTAATTCTTCAGCTGAATCTATTTTTGCAGAATGTAATTTCGCAGTTAGTTCTTCACTCTGTTTGTTCAGTCTTACACTTTCTTGTGAATCAGAAACATTATTCTTGAATTCATTCAACTTTTCTTGCAAAACCTTTTTCTCTCCCTCCTTTCTTTCATTATGATCAGTTAAATGTATAGTCCAAGACCTGTTCATGTTAAGCTCTAAAGTTAGTTTATCATATTTCTCTTTAAGTTCCCTGCATTCTCTCTCTCGTAAAAAGCTGCCATTAAAAAATTTAACGATTAATCAGAAGAATCTATGCAGTATTGAAATCAGACACATAAATCACAATCTAAAGATATTATCCAGATAAAATTAGTAAACTCAAAAATTCTCTGAAAATCTCAAAAATTGTTCAGATATGAGAAAATCAGTGAAAAAACAATAAAAACCTGTTAAAAACATTCAAAAACTATTAAAACTGTTTAAAACAGTCCACAAAATCAGTTCACAAATCAAAACAGTTCAATTCAGCCCAAAAACAACAATATTGTTCAAAAATCATATATTTTTATTAAAATTCAAATAAAACCAAGAAATCCAGATAAAAACTGATTGAAATGAGAAAATGTGAAATCTGGAAAAAATTGGTTTTGAAAATGTTAAATTTTGACAAAGGAAGCTTCAAATTTGGACAAAATGTTGTAAGAGGAATGCCTAATCCGGACAGGTTTGGAAATAGGCTAAGTATAGAAAACAAATCCGTATGGGCTTGGTGAAAGAGGTTGGCAGAGGATGGTAGCTAATCGGACAAAGGGGTGCACGAGTTAGTGCTAGTCCGGACAAGGGGTGCACGAGGATGACATAAATCGCTGGCCAAGGTTGGTGCTAGTCCGGACACGGGGTCGTCCGAGGAAAACAGCTTGCGACCAAGTCTTTGGCCGAGAATGATATTCGGGTAAGCTGCGAGAAAGAGTGATCGCGTCTAAGTGTTGAACCCGGACAAGCAAGTGAGCGATGAAGTCTAATCCGGTTAAGCTTGTGTCCGAATTACCTTGAATACGTACAGAATGTGGAGCGATTAAGATCTAATACAGACATGCCTTGTGCGAGGTAGACCTTAAACCGTTCAACCTTTTGTGCGATTTACCTAATACAGATGAGCTTGTGTGCGATGTTGTGCCTAATCCGGTCAGGCCTTTGATCGATTTGAACTTCAAAAAAATTATAAGTCCTAAAATCCGGCCACCATGTGTGTGATGTAGATTAGGATTCCAGCCACCTTGTTGTGCAATAAGACCAAAAATTCAACCAAGTCTATGTACGATTTAAGCTTGAATCCGATCAAAAATCACCAAAAAACACAAAATTTTCAACTTTTTCACTCATAAATGGATCAAAATCAGACTTTTTATGAGTTTTTCAAGAACACCAAAACTTCTCAAAAATCACAAAAAATTAACAGATCTTGAAAACGATCGATCAAATCACAAAAAATTGTGAATAACAGAGATTCGCAAACAAAATACGCTCACATTGATCATGATTTTTACATCAAATCATCAAAAATTGAAAGATTTAAGAATTTTTTTGAAGAAAAGATGAAGACACAATAAGAACAAAAGATGAAGATGATGATGAATAGAAGATTTTATTCAGAAATTCTTCAAATCGATTTCACTGCGTCTGACTCTGATACCATTTGTGTGTTCCACAATATGATTAATCTTCATATATCATCATGAATCTATGGCAAGAACACTTAGAACATCAAGAACATCTATGAAGGTCTAGAGAGGAAAAGTCGAATAGTCAACTCTGATTATATTCCTCTCAATATACGTATGTTTACAATTAAGCTCTTACCCTTCTATTCACTAGAAGACAAAACTGTTTATAGGTCAAACAAAGTAAGCTCTATTCAAAGTCAAAAACACTCTAAAATACAATTATAAAACCTTTCAAGACGAATACAATTTAACACTAAAATTCAATCCTAACATCTTTAAATCTCAAAAGAATTTAAGGACTTTGTCTTGACAACTTCAATCTTCATCCCATCTTTGAAAGATCAATAATATATGTAAACATTAAAAATGTTGGGATCTAATTTTAGTGTTAAATTGTATTCGTCTTGAAATTTCATAATTGTAATGATAGGGGGTTTGACTTTGTAAGTCATGTTGACTTTGACTAGAAGGGTTCAATGTTTGACCCTATATAAAGCTTTGTCTTGTAGTGAATTAGAAGAGTAAGAGCTTAATTGTAATACTTACGTAAAGATTGAGTGAAATAGAAGGTTTGACTTGTTGACTAATTCTCTCAACTCCTCTCAAGTGTTCTTGAATGTTCATATGAGATTGCCATTGAATTCATTAAGATATTTGAAGATTGATCATTTTGTGGACTAACAATTGGTATCAGAGCTGAATATGTAGAGAAATCAAGAAGAAGAAATCACCAATTTAAAGAATTTTTGAAGAAAAGTTTCTGGAATTCATCTTGTTCTTCCTTTTATTCATAAGTGTCCTTCATTTTTCAACACTTTGATCCGAATTTTTTTCAAATCTTCGTGTTTTGACGTTAAAAATATGATCAAAGTGTGCGTTTTTGAATAGTGAATCATCATTATTCAAAAGATTTTATGATTTGATCATCCATTTTCAAGATTTCGTGAAATTTATGGATTTTAAAATTTCTGTGTTCTTGGAAAAGTTCTTAAAAAAATCTGGATTTTGATCCATTTTTGTTGAAAAGTTTGTGAAAATTTTGTTTGTAAGGTTGTTTTGATCATTTTTTGTTGTTTTCAATCCTTGTAAATCGTATACTTTTGATTTGGATTACATATTTTCATCTCTTAACATGTTACCCGGATTATATATTCATCAAGACTTAGCCATTTCTCAAGCTTCTTAGTCGGATTTAACCTTTTATCAACCACAACCTTAGTCAGATTCTGTTCTATATCAAACACCATTTCTTCCATATTCAAGACTACCTCAGTCATCATCTTGACCGAGTTCAAGACAGTCACTTCAAGGTCATCTGATTTGAGCTATTCTCGCATACCACATTGTCCGGATACAAAAGTCTTGGCCGAGTTACTCTCTTCATCGAATACAACCTTATCCATTTTAGATTCCTTGCTCATAGGCTCACCCCATTTAGTGTTACTCGGGCAAAGGCACATCTGGATTTGGTCTAGTACTTGATCACTTGGTCGCGATTTGATTTACTCGGCCAAACCCCGTGTCCAAGCTTAGCCATCCTCGCACATAGGCTTGTGTGGATTAGGTCTACCTTGTGCAAAGTATCACCCGGCTTCAGCCTCTTCCCCAGACACTGCTTCACACGGATTGGGTCTTTCTCGTTCACAGACTTAAGCGATTTAGGTGTTTCTCGGTAACCACTTGACCGGATTTCAAACTTTCCTCGGCCAAACTCCCTTGATTCATTGTCCGGTTTTGAGGCTTCTTTGTCTAATTTTTTTTTTCAAGCCTTCTCCAATTTATCCTTAAGACTTAGCCAAATTTTTGTTTTTGTCCTATTTTGAGTAAATTTTTTTGTCAAATCTTGTATTTTTCAACCCACTTTTTATCCAGATCACATTTTCTAAAAAATTTTATCAGTTTTATCTGGATTTTCCAAATTTTATCTGATTTCACCAATCTTCTAAGTTTTAAGCAGTTTTTACTGATTTTGAACTGTTTTGAATTGTTTTGAACTGTTTTGAGATTTTTGATATGTTTTGTGTCGCGTAAACTGTTTTTGATCAATTTTTAACGTTTTTACTATTTTCAACAATTTTGACTGATTTACTGATTTTTAACTCTTTTCACTGTTTTTCTGATTTTTGAACAGTTTTTGAACCTCTCTGAGATTTTTGAGCTTACTGATTTTTTGTGAAAGATTTTATTGGATTGTGATTTCTTTGACTAATTTCATACATTGCATAAGATTCTTTGATCAATCTTGAATTTTTAAATGACAGCTTTTCTTGAGAAGGAGAATAAGAAACTGAAAATTAGGATTTCTGAGTTGGAAAAGAGCGTAAAAGATTATCAAGACAAATACATAAACATGTTCGATGAAAATGATGCAGATAAGGAATTTATTAAAGATCTGCAAAGAAAGAATAAAGCATTGAGAGAAAATTATAAAGAAGGTTTCTTGCATAAGATTAGCGAACTAGAGAAAACCTTGGATGCTGCAAGGAAAGAATTAGATGATGAGATAAGGAGTTCTAACAAAATAAAACAAGATTTATTTAATAAACTTCATAAAACTGAATCTGAACTGCATGCTGAGAGGAACTTTCTAGAGAAGGGAATTAAAGATACTGAAGATTTCACAGTGAAATTCCATGAAGCTGAAAATGATTTGATTGATATAAGAAATTTACTGGAACTAGAACAGAAAAAGGCTTGGAAGTTGAGAAAAGTTTAAGTGCTGAAAGGATATTTTTTGAGAAAGAGAAGAAGAGAATGATTGAATTAGCGAAAAGATTTGATTCTGAACGTATATCGTTTGAGAATAAGATCAACTCATTGGAATTGAATGCTAAAATGTTGTTAAATCAAATTTCAGATTTTGAACAACTTATTATCTTGGAACATGCTAAAGTTGATAAAGTGAAGAAAGAGATCAGAAAAGAATGTCTGAGCAAGAATCTGTAATTATCTGGCTGCATTGCTCAAAAGCAGAAAGCTTTGGATGAAGAAAAGAAGTTGTTTGCTATTGAAAAGAAAAACATTATTAAGAAACAAGCAGCAATTGCCAAAGAGCTTGCAGAAAAGAAGAAGTGGCTCGACATTGCTTCTGAGAATGAAAAGAGCAACTCGGATGAAGAGAGACACGAGTTTGCTAAAGAAAAGAAAATGTCTGAGAAGCTTAAGAAGGAGTTAGAAGGTAACCTTCTGGATACTTCAAAGACATTGTCTGATCTTAAGACAGAACTTGAAATTGAATTGAAAATGAGAACTAAACTTTAAGAGAAGTATGATTTAGTTGCTAATGAAGGAGACCAACTTTTAAAGAAATTTAAAGACTTTTCATGTGCTCAAAGCTCAACTGGTTCTCCTTCACAGTGTAAAACCAGCTTTTATGACTGTTTTAAATCTAATAGTTATTCAGCAACCCTAAATCAACTGTTTCCAAGAACTACTCTCGTTCTTCAAATCAATACTATCAAGGGTATGTCATTGGATCACCCAATTATCATTCTAAAGTTAAAAATGTTTGGGTAAATAAAGCTGATTCTGTTTCGCCTCGTAACTCTGTTGTTACTAATTCCATTCTTCCTTGTGTTGTGAGATCAACTAATGATCTGATAAATCTTAGCAAGAGAAGGATCATGTGCTCTACATGCAAAACCACTGATTTTGTGAACAGAAAAAAGGTACAACAGGTGGAATGGAGACAACAGATATCAGAAGGGCTGGAACAATTATAACAGGTATGATAATAACTGGTATGGATCTTATTGTACATATGATCAATCTGTTAAAAGTGCTAAAAAGAAAACATCTAATAAGAATAGATGGTTTGGCAGTTACAATATCCCACAACCTGGTACTAACAAAGAAGGACCCAAGTCCGTCTGGGTACCAAAATCCGTTTGATCTGATTTTTGCAGGTGTGTCATTTTTGTGCTGATTAGAAAATCGTACCTATGATGGACAAATTTAGGGGGAGTTTGTAATCAGTCCAAATGAGGCTTCTAAATAAATCAATTCAGGACCCGTGCTTAAACAATTATGGCTTCTGAACAACACAATTCAAGACCCGAGCTAAAAATGGTCTCATTTTTGTTTATTTTGAGCTGAAATGAATCATTACTTAAATCTATTTTCTAGGGGAGTCTCTAGAAATGTCAATAAAAGTCTTTGGAAAGTAAATTGTTTTTCTGAAATTAGTACATTTTCTGAGCAGGTATTTCCTGAGATTTTACATGCGTAATTTCTCATCGAACATAATTCCAATACCTGTTTCAGCTATTCTTGAAACTGTTATTATCCTGTCTCTTAAATAATAATCATTTTCGGTGATAATACACTCGTTTGTAATCAAAGGTTGTTTTTCTGATATTTTTTTTACTCTGACTGATTGTGCTTAAAAGCTACATATCTTGATCAATTTTATCTGATCATTGTGCTTTATTTGCAATAATATTTTTGATCAATTGTTTGTGATCAATTTGAGTATATTGATATTTTAGGAGAGACTGAGTACTTTACAGAAATACCTCTATGGAATGTCAGAACCGACAAACCTACCCAAGAGGACAACCATATCTGAGTGAGTTTAAACTCAAAAGGGGGTTGTGTGCAGAGCTTAAAATGAAAAAGAGGGAGGTAGTTGTTCTGAGCCAAAAGAATTGATGAGAGTTCTGTCAGGATTAAAAGATCAACAGAATCCTGTTCTAAATCTCTAAATTCCGGGCATACCATGAAATCTATTAGTTCTCAATTCTTTCGAGACTAATATTGGAAAAGGCAAAGCCCAGTCTAATTCTTGTCACAACCCCACCAGCTACTAATTTATCTCTTAACAGATAAGTGTTTCAATAACACTTTGTGGCACGCAGCTCATAATCTATCAGTTTCTCATTCGAAGAAAGTTGATATTGAAATAGAAGGATATATGTCCGCCCTTCAAGTCTTTTTAATTACGAATTGAGTCTGATAAATTTCTGTAGTCCACATGGTTTATCTTTTTGAGCCTAAACAGATGCATATGTTGCTTTATCTTTCTACACTACACAGATTTTGCAAATTAATATGTTATTTTGTCGAAACATTCATAGATATACTTTTTACAATATATCGATGATTGAATGGAAGACCTGGTGAGATGAACCTCATAAAGTCTCATAAATGAATTACATTCGTTGTACTGAGTATATTTGTTATTTTCACACGCCAATCTTTTTATAAGATTGAAAACAATTTCATAAGTTGAAATTGGTTATTTTTCCATCCTTTTAATCTGAAAAGATTATACAAGTGGATTTGAAAAGATCTGCTTACAATTTTATGAATTGACGGCTCTCGCTGAAAATTTCATTCATTCTGATGTATGATTGTTGATCCTCTCTCTCAGTGATTTCATGATAATCCCTTTTCACTTATACGTTGTATTTATGTTTCTGTATTTTCAGTTCCAACGATCTTCACTGAGTCTGTTCAGTGATCGCTGAAGAACTTGCATTGTAATCTATCAGAGACAACAACACTTCAAAAAGACAACACTCACACCAAAGAACCTTCAGCAAACGCCGAAGACTGAAACTAAAGATCAGAGACCGGCGAGTACGTGATCTGAAGCGGTATTCAGTGATTACAAGCATGTCTACATATGTGTGAAGACTGCTCAAGCTTCAGCGAATGATGACGAGACCTTCAGGTCATTCCAGCATTCAGCGATCAAAGGAAGCTTGATTAGCACGATTGTTGTTGTCTTGTCTTTATGCACACAAAGGACAAAGCCCATACCCTTACGAAAGTTAGTACGGTACGAAGCCGACTAGTCGACTCTTTGTCCACCAACTTTAGGTAAGGATGTCTGCTCATGAATAGTGCTTCTGTACTATTCACTGTAACAAAGAACAAGCCTTCCTCTTAAGGCTTGACACACACTCTAAACCTACCATATTGCATTAAATGGACATTTAATGCACTGGGTATAAATAGAATTGTTTCTTCTCCATGCAAAGAGAGCACATCTCTCTCTGTAATCTAATTCTTACTTCAAGCATTTTATAGCTTAAGTAAAGGATCTTTCTTTTAGCAACTTCTTTTCTAGTAATTGCTAAAGCTTTCTGTGTAACCAAAGATTGTTTAGATAGGTTTTTATTACCTTATCTTTCCGCAAATAATCTTGTAAAATCTGTATTGATCTTCTCTATCAATATATATTTTAAATTTGAAAATACTGTGTTTGTATTCATCCCCCCTTCTACAAATTGTTGCTCTTCTTGTAGACCCTTACGGGACCAACAAATCGTATCAGAGCAATGTTTTTTTTCTTTCCTTGTGTTTAGCTATTTTTCTGTACTAGTTTATCTCTTCTTAGATAAATTTACTGCTTATAAATGGCTTTACAAATTGCAAACACACACACAAAAGATAATGGCTCTCTTGCCAAACCTCCCMGGTTTGTCCGTGACAACTTTAGTCTCTGGAAGAACCGGATGTCCCTCTTTCTGGAAGGTGTGGATCCTGAAATTTCACATTACATAGAAAATGGACCATATATTCCATTTACTATTGCTCCGGCTGTTCCAGCAACAGGTACGACTGTCGTAATTCCTGAACGGCAGATTCCAAAGCTTCCACATCGGTGGAGCGATGAGGACAATAAGAAGATAGCTATAGACACGCGTGCTCGGTCTATAATAGCTATGTCTCCTCCTGATGAAGACTATCACTCAGTGATGAAACTCAAATCTTCTAAATCCGTATAGGATACACTCTGTGTCCAATATGAAGGAACCACTCAGGTTCAGGAGACTAGAAAGATCAATCTAGTAAGACGGTATGTAAGCTTTCTCTGTTGAAAGTCTGAGACGCTGTCTGAAGTACATCAAAGATTAAACTGCCTTCTTATTGATCTTAGGGCTGTCGGCAGAGAATATTCTAATTCTGAAACTTTGACTAAGTTTCTAGAATGCCTTCCTGAGTCTTGGGACACCTTTTTCATGTGTCTCAAGATGTCAAATGACATGTCCATTCTTTCTCTTTCTACCTTATACGAGATTCTTCTTAACCATGAGCAATCTTGTCAACTGAAAAGGAATCTTGTAAGAGAATCCAGGGAAATGAAAAGCTCTCCTCTAGCTTTGATCTCTGAAGCCTCTTCAGTTGAAAATTCTTCTACCTCTTTCGTTTCTTCTCTACCTCTTGTGGTCATCACGGAGATAGATTCTTCTGAGGACATTCGAGAATCTGATTTAACAGATTTTGATGAGTCCCTTGCACTCCTATTTAAGTCATTTAGGAGGTTTGCCAGTAAGAGCAACTTTCGCAGGTCTCCTTAGCTATCCCTCAGGAAGAAGCCAAAGTCTGAAAGAATAGACAAGGCTTCAACTGTCTGCTACAACTATCATCGACCCAGACATTTTGTAGGTGATTGTAGATCAAAGAAGACTGCAATGCCATCTTCTAAAGCTCCTTCCTCCTTCAGAACCAAAGATAAAAAATACTTAAAACTGAAGGAGAAATACAATAAGATGAAGAACAACCAGGGAAAGGCTAAAGGCCTTATTGCTGAAGAGCATGACTGGGCTGAATCATCTGATGAATCATCTTCGGATGAAGAGGATAAAGCCTACGTGTGCTTGATGGCCATTGATGCTGATGAAGGAACTTCTGAAGCGTCTACCTCCTATAAGCCATCTTCTTCTTCTACTCAGGTATGTTTCCTGAATGAACCCTCTTCTTCTTCTAGTCTTTCTACACTAGATACACTGGCGGTTGACCTTTACAATGCCCTCAATGGTAAATCAAAAGCTGAGATGCTTAACGATGATCTTCAAGAGCATTTGAAGATTTGCCATTCTAAGATCAAAGAACTGACCTCTGTTGAGGAAAATCTTAAAGATCTGGTTATTATAAATCAAGCCATCACTGTTGAACGTGGGAAAACTGTCACTGAGCGTGAGCGAGCAATCGCTGAACTCAAGGCTGAGAAAGCTACCATTGAAGGGTGGTGCATAGCTTCCTTCAAGGCCTCTGAGATCATTAACGCTCAGATCCCCGCCAAGATAACGACTGGTCTAGGATTTTCCTATCATCAGGAAGAATGTGTTGTAGACAGGTCCATGCTCAAGTTTGGTACCTTCGTCTCTTCTATTCCCAACACTTTTTCCTCTCAGTCCTCTTCTTTTACTGAGAGTCATCTTGAAGGAACTCCTTCAAGTTCTGGGTGCAAAGACAAAGGTAAATCCATTGTCACAACATCCCTTCCCAAGAAGTCAAACAAGTCTAATAGATCCAGGACTATCCCTTCAGCTTGTAAAGCTTCTTCTTCAAGGACTAGGAAATCTGAATCGCATCAGAAATCTAAGTCACAGCTCAAGGTGAACTTTTCACCTAAAGAATCCAATTCCTCAAAGTATCCTCCTAGAACTAATGAGAAGGGAATTCTTAGAGCTGGTCTTGCTTCTAGTCTGATACTTCCTGGCCCAAAAGCTACTCTTAGCTTTACGAAGTGTAAACACTGTGGTGAGAGAACATATATTGCCAGTAAGTGTCCTTCTGCCACCAAAGCTGGTTCATCAGCTTTGTACAAGAAAGTAACCAAGGCTGAGAAATCAACTAAGGTGAAATCATCCACAAAGGCTGCTCCTGCAGTCATGGTGAAGAAAACCGTTGAAGCCTCTTCTTCAGGCTCAGCGAAGACAACTCCTGCTGAAAAGTCTTCAGCATCAGACATTGTAATCCCTACCACTAAAGTCTCTTCTTCAGACTGAGTGAAGACTTCCACTGAAACTACCTTGGTAGTGTCAAGGGTTGTTCCTCTTTCCACTCAAACCTCTTTAGGTTCAGTGATGCCATCTACTGATACTGATTCGTTAGCATCAGATGATGAAGCCTCTAACAAAGCTGGACCCCAATAGCTGGGTACCAATAGCATTCTTATTTTGTTTCCTTGCTCAGGTTATCAAAGGCATATGGTATCTGGATAGTGGCTGTTCGAGACATATGACTGGAGATAAATCTCTTTTAACTCACTTCAAGGAAGAAAGAGGACCTTCCGTAACCTTTGGTGGAAATGGAAAAGGATATACCAAAGGCTTTGGTATATTATCCAACGGTACAAAAACTTTCAAAGGCGTTGCATACGTTGAAGGACTGAAGCACAATCTTCTTAGCATCAGC
>NW_020201992.1:0-4580 GCF_001531365.2 Cynara cardunculus var. scolymus
AAATAGATGATTTTCCAGAGTCTGCTGTTTGACTCTTCTTGAATTTGGCATAGCTTCACAAACGTTGTAATTTTTTTTTTCTGGTTGTAACTTTAAATTTAACGCTTTGCAATTTACATTCAAGTATTTCATTTCAGAGGTTGATGGTTAATCACTTCTTGTAATTTCTTTCAAGTAATGTCTTGCTCTTTCAATTCCTAGTTTACTTTTTCATACTTAGGGGGAGATTGTTAGTTCTCATCATCTTTGAATGTAAAAGTATCGAAAAAGTAACACAGCAAGTTTTGACAGAAGATAATCTGTCACAGAAGACTGCAGAGGACATTCAACAATGTAGCCCATCATTCAAGTTAAAGACGACAGAACCTCTGTCGTGTCTCACAGAGGTTCTGGAAGAATGTTCCTCTGTATCAAGCTTTCAAGTCATAAACAGCAGAACCTCTGTGGTGTCTCACAGAGGGTCTGCAGTTAGTCTTCTGTGCGGATCTCTATGTACTTAGGTTTATTAGCTGCTCGTGCTAAACAGGTGATCATGTCTGTAATCTGCTTTATTTGGACGGCTTAGATTAAATAATACGTCTAGGTCTGTCTTGGCGGTTATTTGCTTGTATAAAAGCAGCTTTAGGCCTTTGTATTTTATAAGCTTCCAATTTGTAATTGTCAACATTTTTAAATATGAAAATCCTTTGAAGCATTTTCTCTCTGTGTTCTTCAAGAGTTCTTCATTGTGTTCTTATTGATTTCCACCTACTTGATTTACTACTGTCCGCTGCGTACTCAATGTCTATCTAATTAATCAAGTAAGTTTTCAATACCCTGAACTGAGTAATACGGTCCAACAGATACGATAGATTTAAGTTCTTAAACACAAATCTTCGTGTTACATTGAGAGATCTGGGATCAACAAAATCAATGTCTGTTAAGTCCTTAGAGTTAGAAGGATCTAACTTAGTGATAGTAAGAGAAGAAGGAGTCACTGAAGGGGCTTTATAGATCAAAGCTACAGGAAGGCTTTTCATTTCTCTAGAATATATGAGGAGATTCTTTTTCAGCTGACAGGATTCCTCATTATTGAGCAAGATCCCATAGAAAGTGCTAAGAGATAGGGTGGATATGTAATTAGACATCTTGAGACACATGATATAGTTATCCCATGATTCTGACTAACACTCTAAGAACTTTGTCAGTGTTTGAGTTGGAGTATTCTCTTCCAACTGTCCTAAGATCGATAAGAAGACAATTAAAACGTTGATGTACTTCAGAAAAATATTCAGATTTTCTATAGAGAAAACTTTCATTTATCTTACTAGATTAATCTTCCTTGACTCTTGTACATTAGGTGTACCTTCATATTGAACACATAAAGTGTCCCACATGGATTTCGAGGTTCTTAGCTTCATCACGGAGTGATAAACCTCGTCAGGAAGAGACATGGCTATTATATCTAACTCTAGTATCTAAAGTAATCTTCTTCTTGTCTTCGTCACTCCATTGATGAGGGAGTTTCAGAATCTACCTCTCAAGTATAGCGGCAGTCGTAGAAGTTGCAGAAACTACTAGAGATATTACGAAAGGAACATAAGGTCCATTCTTAATATAGTATGGAATCTCAGGATCCATACCTTCCAGGAAAAGAGACATCTGATTCTTCCAAAGATTGAAGTTGTCTTTGATGAATCGGGGGGTTTGGCAAGAGAGCCATTATCATGAAAGTTGGTGCTTGTGTTTTGAAGAAAAATGGTTAATAAGTTATCTTAAAGAAAGAGATAATAAACACTGCTATAATACCACTTGTTGGTCCCAGACGGATGTACAAGAGTTTAAAGGTAATAATTTGTAGAATGGGGGTGAATACAAACACACAAAATTTCACTTTTAAAATTCTTTTATTGATATGAGAAGAAAAATACATAACTTATAGATTATTTGCATAGAAGATAAGATATATAAATTATATAAACAATCTAAAGAGCACACAAGATACAGAAAAGCAAGAGAGAAAAGACTTGCTTAAGAAGATGCTATAAATTTGCTTGAGAGTAAGATCAGTTTTGCATGTATGTGTTGTTCTTCTCTTGAAGTAAGCTTAGCTTCACGGGATCAAGATGATATGGAGAAGAAAGTCTACATGGCTATTTATACTCATTGCATTAAATGCAAGTCATAGGGTATAGAACACGTACATGTGCTTTACTTTGAGAGGTATGGGATTGTCCTTTATGTGCAGGAGAATAAGACAAAATCTAATCTTGTACAACAAGATTCATATGATCGTTAACACTGGAATAACTCTAGATTTCTTCATAGTTCGATAAATCTTGAACAAACTTCACACTTGATTGTAGACATGCTTGTTATCAATGAAAACCGCATCAGATCACGAACTGTCTATCTTTATCTTCATATTTATCTTCGACATTGCTGAAAGTTCTTTTGGTATGAATTTTATCTTCTTGAAGACGACTTGGCTCATTAGAGAAGTTTATAATACATGTTCAACAATCACTGAACAGACTTAGTGATGATCACTAAACTGAATAAAACAAAACTAAGTATTTTTTGCTTGATTAAAAAGGATCATTATCAAATCACTGAGAGAGTATGGATCAATTGATACTTTGTTTAAACCCAATTCCAACCAGATAACAAAGAATAAACAATAAGAACAACAATCTACAGATCAAATCATAATGTATATTGATAAACTCTCTCAATACATCTTTTTCTCTCTACAATCTCTCTATCTAGAATGTTACAATATAGGTTCTTACTGTATGCATCTATATCTTACAATTACTATTATAAAGCTATTTATATGATTGACTAAACATACAAGTCAAACTACAATTGAGCACAACATTGATTTTTTTTTACTAAGTTAACTTTAAGCTTTGACCTCTTCAATCTTTAACTTCGGTGATCTCGGATATAATAATATTTGACCTAACAATCTTCTCCTTTGTATTCGAGATCACATTCTTCAAAACAAATCCCTTTGTATTTACTTCAAAAGATCTTTGGCATACACAATCTCCCCAATAAAGACAATCAAACTTTGTTACTGTTTGAAAGACAAATCTAAAAAATAATAATCTCCCCTCTTTGACAAATATATTCTTCAGATCAAAATCTTCACTTTAAAACAATCTTCAAAATCTTCAGACCCTTTAGAACGGTTTTTAATCTTCAACAGTCAACTAATCTTCAATAAATCCTTTTCAGACAACATATAAGCTTTCGACATTTAGCCTTTCAGCTTTGACGCTATGTGTACTAAGACAATTACCATTATATCATGAAAGAATCCAATTTTGTCAACAACTTTCTTCAAACAGCTCTGATTCAATCTTCCTTTAACAAATAAGTCAACAATACATCTCAACAATTCAACACCAATCTCTTCATCACATCTACAATCATTAAATCCAAAGGCTTTTAAACCTTAGACTCAAAAGATTTAGAAACAAACCTTCTCATTCATGAACTGATTAAAAATATGCTATCTTTTATGTAACGTAGTACAAATCAGTTGTCTTTTTCTCCATTTTGGGACTACTGACGAATTGTTTGAAAAATTGATTAACCAAGTCCGCGAAGTAATTGATAGTTTTTGGCTTGAGATAGATCAGCTACTGGAGAGTTACACCAAAACTCTTGCACATACACACTTCCTGGTAGTGTTAAGGAATAGAAGTTGCCCACATCAATTGTTTGTACTGAGCGACATGTTCATTAGGGTCAGTAACTCTGAAATATTTGGGATTGAAGACGGAAATGTTGTATTTTTTTGGAATGTCAACCAAAGCAATATGGTTAGCAAATGGAGATGCTTGAAAACCAGTCGTGGGTTCAACGTCAATGGGTACTGCTGCAGGTAACTTGGATAACAAGAACAACACTTTTCGTTTTTCTCCTCAAGCAACCTTAGTCGTTGATTGACAAGGTCGTCGAGGATTTGGTTAGGATTTAGAAGAGGGATAGGAACAAAGGGTGGTGTGACTCTCGAATTATGGGCGTTGAGGCCTATAGTAGCATGTACACCCTAATAATGTCATGATTCAGCTCTACCATTAGCAGGAGTAGTTGGTAAATGATATCGGGAATAGGCGTGTCGACACCTGTCACACCCCGCTAAAGCGGAAACACGAGATGTAACAGGCAAGCGAGTCATAGCAACAGTTTATAAATAACACCATACCAAGTTGTTCAAAAACAAAGTAGTTCATCGACATAACTAAAATTAGAATTTTACACAACGTTCTCAAAACACTTCAAAATCTTGACTTAATCGTTCCATGCTCAAGTATGCTCCCAAAATCCAAACAACTTTACTTAGAACCTGAAAAGCATGGAATAAAACAAAGTCAACTACAAAGAGTTGGTGAGTTCACGGATTTTCACGTGCATAAAACATATCAATGCATAAATCAAGTAATAGCAAACTTATGCGATTTCTTTGCACTTAATAAATGTAAATCCCTCGCGATGTAACACTTGAGACGCTACTAAGCCTTACCTGACCAATATGCCCCATTAATTTTCGAACAACCAGAAGTAGCCCGTTCACTACTTAGGTCCCA
>NW_020201992.1:5345-8859 GCF_001531365.2 Cynara cardunculus var. scolymus
TCACGCCTCCCTAAAACCGGTTGCATGCACAAAGAATGGTAGCAATTATGGGGAGGGGTTTCATGCTCAACATTTTCAAGAACTTAGATTTTAACACAAAATCAACATCTCTAAGTAAATTCCAGAAAAGGCAACAAAACAAATAAGAATTTTGATTCCAGCAGGCTAACAGGATGGAAAATCCTATTTAAAGATGCATGCAAGATTCAATCATCCAAGAATATGATCGGACCTCACATGCAAGAACTCTCTTCTTCTTTCTTAGGGACTAAAGAATCTTGGGTCACAGATTATCATCCCAACGAAGACACATGCAGGTCTTTGATGAATAATCTCTCCTCTTTAAATCCCATAAATCTTACTCAAAGAATCGAGTAGGGAGAAGGATAACGAGTTTCGAATAACTAAAGAGAATAAACAGCTTTTAAAACATACCTTTTCTTGGTCGAAATGATACGAACAAATCTCAAGAATAGCATAAATCTTTGAGCTTTGCAAGGAGATGGAATCGGTTGGAAGGTGATGAATGTTAGAGAGATAGAGAAACGAAATGGCTGGAAATTTTGAAGGATGAAGAATTTTCAAAAGAGAAGGGGGTATTTATATGGGGCTTCAAGAGAAGGAATGGGCTGACTCTAAAGGTCCAGGCCCAAGAAGGCTTTTATTTACTAAATACAAGTCCCCAATAAATACAACAAACAAAACAATTTTGAAAAAAAAAATTTAAAACTCCAATCTTTCAAAATAATAATTGGCAACCAAATATAAAAGATTGGAACTTTGGAAATTTGAATTTTAAGAAGAACGAAACAAAAATATCAGCTTTATTTTTATGTGAAATATTTCAAGACTATTTGGCATTGCACGAACTAACTTGGTTAGCTACCCGCCGAAACATGACCTAACAAACTAATCTTGGGAGATGATCAAGATGATCACAGATCATCGAAGCTAAATCATAGAAAGACTTAGTTTTCAATAAAGGTCCTAAAATGAGGTACTAACCTGAAATTCCAAAATGCAGAATTGTCACAGTCTCCCCAAGCCAGAAAAATTTCATCCCAAAATTTAATCGTCAAGCTTCAAAACATGGCTGGCCTTTAGAACAGGTGGGGATACTTGTTTTTCATGAAATCTTCCCTTTCCCATGTGTACTCCGGTCCATGCTTGGAGTACCAATGAACTTTTACTATAGGGATCCTGCTACGCCTCAACTGCTTAACTTTTCTATCCATGATCTCTATGGGTTTCTCAACGAAACGCAGTTGATCGTTAACTTGCACGTCTTCCAGAGGCATTACTTGAGTTTCATCTGTTAGGCATCTTTTGAGATTCGATACATGGAATGTATCATGCATAGCGCTTATCTCCGGAGGCAAATTTAGCTTGTATGCCACTGGTCCAATCCTTTCTGCTATTTCGAAAGGGCCAATATAACGAGGACCCAGCTTGCCTTTCTTTCCAAAACGCATAACTCCCTTCCATGGTGAGACCTTTAGAAAAACTTTATCACCCTTCTGGAACTCTAAAGGTTTCCTCCGATTGTCGGCATAGCTCTTCTGACGATCCCTTGCAGCCTTGAGTTGATCTTTGATTAGCACAATCTTATAAGTGGTTTCTTGGACAACGTCGGGTCCAGTTAACTGTTTATCACCAATTTCTGACCAACACAATGGAGATCTGCATTTGCGCTCATACAAAGCTTCGTAAGGCGCACATTGGATGTTGGTATGGTAGCTGTTGTTGTAGGCAAATTCTAATAAAGGAAGATGCGTGTCCCAGCTCCCACCAAAATCTATAACGCAGGCCCGCAACATGTCTTCCAGGGTCTGTATTGTTCTTTCGGTTTGTCCATCAGTCTAGGGGTGATAAGAAGTGCTTAGGTCCAGACGAGTACCCAACCCTTGCTGGAGCGACTGCCGAAACTTTGACGTAAAACGGCTGTCTCTATCTGATAAGAATGGAAATAGGTACCCCATGCCTGGCGACAATTTCGTATATATATCTGAGCTAACTTCTCCATTTTATAATCTTCTCAGATTGGCAAGAAATGAGCAGATTTTGTCAATCGATCTACAATTACCCAGATGGCATCATGCCCTTTTCCTGATCGGGGTAACTTAGTTATGAAGTCCATCTATATCTGCTCCCATTTCCATTGAGGAATTTCGGGCTGCTGGAGCAGACCAGAAAGTTTCTGATGCTTGGCCTTGACTATTGCACAAGTTAAGCACTTATTTACATACAGTGCAATGTCTCTCTACATTCCAGGCCACCAGTAATATGATCTTAGATCCTTATACATCTTGTCTGCTCCCGGGTGAATCGAATATTTTGATCGATGAGCTTCGTCCAAAATGGTTGATCTAAGATTGCCAATCTTGGGTATCCAAACTCTGTTTCCCAAATTACACACCCCATCAGACTCTGTCTGAAATTTGGACTCCATACCATGCAGAATTTCATTCTTCAAATTCTCCTTTCTTAGAGCTTCTTTTTTATCCTCTAGAATTTGGGCCTTCAAACTGGTATTCACCAAGATTCCCAAAGCTCGCACCCTTGTTGGCTTTATACCTCCCTTCCGGCTCAAAGCATCGGCCACAACATTGGCTTTACATGGATGGTATTTGATCTCACAATCATAATCACTAAGCAATTCAACCCATCTTCTTTGCCTCATATTCAACATTTTCTGATTGAGGATGTGTTGAAGGCTTTTATGATCAGTGTAGATGGTGCATTTTGTGCCATAGAGATAGTGCTTCCATATCTTAAGTGCAAATACCACTGCTTCAAACTCAAGGTCGTGCGTAGTATAATTCTTTTCATGCACTTTCAGTTGTCTCGAGGCATATGCAATGACCTTATCTTTTTGCATCAATACGCATCCTAAACCTTGATGCGATGCGTCACAAAAGACCACGAAGTTCTCCGAACCCTCCGGTAAGGATAAGATAATTGCATTGCATAGTTTCTGCTTGAGAGTCTCGAATGCTTCTTCTTGCTTCTCATCCCAAATGAACTTCTTGTCCTTTTGGGTTAAGGCTGTGAACGGCTGTGCAATTTTCGAAAAATTTGCAATGAATCATCGATAATAGTCTGCTAACCCAAGTAACTGGCGAATTTCTGTAGGGGTTCTTGGGGCTTCCCAATTCCTAATAGCCTCAATCTTGACGGGGTCTACTTGAATTCCCTTTCCATTAACTACATGGCCCAGAAACTGAACTTCATGTAACCAGAACTCACATTTGGAAAATTTGGCAAACAACTTCTCATTTCGGAGTACTTCTAAAATTACCCTCAGATGTCGCTCATGGTCCTCTCGACTTCTTGAATAAATTAATATGTCGTCTATGAAGACGATTACGAATTTATCCAGGTATGGCCTACAAACTCTGTTCATCAGATCCATGAAGACAGCAGGTGCATTGGTTAGCCCGAATGGCATAACCATAAATTCATAATGGCTGTACCGGGTCCTAAAGGCTGTCTTGGGAATGTCCTCTTCCCGAAC
>NW_020201992.1:10058-11369 GCF_001531365.2 Cynara cardunculus var. scolymus
GATCGCACAGCATTGTTCGTGAGTTTTGTGGCAATTTCTACCGCCTCTTGAATAGTCTTTGGATTGGCAGAGGTTATGTTTCCCCTAATTTCTGGAGACAATCCCTAAATGTACCTTTCGATTCGAACCTCCTCTGGTGTCACAAGGTGCAGCACCAGGTTTGCCAATTCATGAAATCTCGTTGTATACGCAGAAATATCGTCTCCTTTCATTTCGAGGTTCCACAATTCCATTTCCAACTTTTGGAGTTCACTCCTCGGACAGTATTCATCTTTTAGCAACATCTTAAACTCTTCCCAGGAAAGTCAGTTAGCCGCTTCTCGGCCTCTGGTTTGCACTAGAGTGTTCCACCAAGTGAGCGCCCTTCCTTGCAATAGGCACGTTGCGTACTCTACTTTATTCCCTTCGGTGCATTGGCCAATCTGCAGAACGGATTCCACGCTCTCTAGCCACGATAGTAATCCTACCGCTCCTTTGGTTCCATTAAATTCTTTGGGGTTGCAAGCTCTGAAAGTCTTGTAAGTACATTCCCGCGGAGTTCTAGGCTCAGAGTTTGAGGTTTGGTTGGCATTCAGTCCAGCAGCCACTTGGCTGACTATATTGGGTAGTGCAGCGATAAGTTGGTCTGATACGAGTTGTGCTATATCGGGGTTCTCCCTTCTTGGCGGCATTTCCTTGGATCCTATTTAGAATGGATTTCATAAGTTTGATGGCAAAACAAGTGTTATAGCTTCCCAGATATTTCTATGGTACCCAAAAGTGTTTTTCGCATGGAGGATGATCAGGCATTACCAAAACCAAAATAGAGTAACCTCATTCGGACAATAAATTGACATAAATAGCATTCTTCAAAAGGTGTTCATGCATTGATATTTGATGGCAAGTACAAAACAGGGTCTTCTAGTAACGGAACAAAAAAAATGAGTATCCTACTCTTAATTTTCCTTCTAGAACAACATCCACCCTATGGCTATTCCCAATGCCAACATCATCATTCCACAAACCACCAACCATTTATACAATATCCTAATTTCCCGCCTGGCGGCAATAGCAGTCTCTCTGTTCCTTATTATGCTCTGGTGGTGCGCTTCTATCACATCAGATAGGTTGTTGAGGATGTGATGATGATATCCTAGCCGAGTCTGATGTACTTGCGTGTCAGCTGCAATCCTCCTCACCCACTCTCTTTCAGTTGGGTTCATCCCTTGAGGGTGAGACGCAGGTATCCCGGTCATGATTTGAGTCATTCTACTCCCTACATGGGGTCGGGATGACTCCCCTACCACCCTATGAGAGTTCTCGAACGTCACC
>NW_020201992.1:14715-20718 GCF_001531365.2 Cynara cardunculus var. scolymus
GTTGGAAGGTGATGAATGTTAGAGAGAGAGAAACAAAATGGCTGGAAATTTTGAAGGATGAAGAATTTTCAAAAGAGAAGGGGGTATTTATATGGGGCTTCAAGAGAAGGAATGGGCTGACTCTAAAGGTCCAGGCCCAAGAAGGCTTTTATTTATTAAATACAAGTCCCCAATAAATACAACAAACAAAACAATTTTGAAAAAAAAAAAAATTTAAAACTCCACTCTTTCAAAATAATAATTGGCAACCAAATGTAAAAGATTGTAACTTTGAAAATTTGAATTTTAAGAAGAACAAAACGAAAATATCAGCTTTATTTTTATGTGAAATATTTCAAGACTATTTGGCATTGCACGAACTAACTTGGTTAGCTACCCGCCGAAACGTGACCTAACAAACTAATCTTGGGAGATGATCAAGATGATCACAGATCATCGAAGCTAAATCATAGAAAGACTTAGTTTTCAATAAATGTCCTAAAATGAGGTACTAACCTGAAATTCCAAAATGCAGAATTGTCACAACACCAATGCCAGTGTCATAGGTGTCGAGAATTGCGGGAAGAAGGACATAAATGAAGGTATCGATGGCGGGGGAGGTAATGGTAGTGGTTGACATTGTTGTCGCATATATCGGTTCTTGAAAACAAAACCCATTATATGACGGCATGAGAAAGGGAACTGTAGCAGGAGGTCTCATCAAGGACGAGCTAAAAGCACTCGTTGTTGCGTTTGTGTACTGCTACCAAAGATTCTGGACTTCTAGATTGGCCCTATGATTTTGGTCACTTAATCGAGCAATTTCCTGCCTTGCAGCAGCTAGTTCGGTCTGCATCTGTGAAAACTGATCGATTTCGAAGATTTTCATCCTAGAAAATAATGTAACGTGTTCCACAAAAAAAGATGCGAGTAGCAAGTGCTTATTTCAAATGTGATATCTAAATGGGGCCCCAAGGTTCTCGCCAAACTATTTATGCCAAAAATTACACTAAATATAATTTAAGATTTTTTTTGTGGAGTTTTAACAATTAAAAATCAATCACTTTGAAATAAAAACAAGAAAGTATTAAAATAATGACAATTGAGATAAAGGAATTGTGACGTAAAAACCCTTAAACAAGAAAAAAAGTGCAGACTATTTTGGAGATCATCGATGCACTATGGGCGTCAATCAGAGATGTCGTCCTTGAAAACAATTACAATGAAGTAAATGAACTAACAAGTTGGTCGTGGAAAATAATGAAGAACCAGAGTTGCTTCAGTCAGTAATCTTCGTATGCACTTGGATCATGATGATCGGGCGTGTTTTTTGAGATCTTCTAGTCTGTGATAGATGATTCATAGGAGTATGTTAATGATCGTCTTTGAATGGGACTTAATGAAGAAAACGGCTAGATTGGATTGTCTTGGATATTTGTCTTCCGTTATAATCTTCCATAGTTATGGACTAGAGCTGTCGTAATTAATATGCAGCTATGTACGTCGTCAATATGATTATGTCGAATAAGACTTTGATCGTGGATATATAATCATCGACTAGGGATCGAAGGTAAATAATTGTCGATCAAGAGTCGAAGGTTCTATGATCGTATATAACCACAATCATCGATATGACGATCGTTGGTCATATGAAACTTGGTTACAAATGTCATGGTCGAAGAAAATAATTCTGACCATATTTTCATCGGTGGAATGTGTGAGGTTTTTTAATAAAACAGATTCCCACCAATCTTTCTCTTATAATTTATCATTTAGTCATTAACGTTGAATAACAAAAATACATCGATATTTCGAAATTAAGGAAAACTAAATTCTTATGATACCACCTTATTATTTTAGTATATATAATATTGATTTGTATAGAAAATATAAGACAACACATAGATCCAAATGATTGGCGTACTCGTTTAACACCTCCATTAAAATTAGTATATCACATGACAAAACGTACTTAATTTTATTTCATTCTTATTTTGATATCTTGTTTTCAATTATTAATTAAAAATTTATATATTAAAAAATATTTATTTATTTTTATCTTGAGGTTAATGAAACATAAGTGAAATTTAACATGTTTCTAAAAACGCGTTAATCAAAATAAATAATTTTCGAAAAATAGTTATTAAACGATAAATCCTAATAACGGGGCTTAAAATTATGTTTTTTAAAATAACAATTAAAACCATAAAAACAGTTATTTTTTCATGTGATTTGGGTAATAGAAATAAAGTATCTTATGGTTTTCTTGGGGTGTCCGAGCTCCGCCGGTTGTGCAATTGAGTGGGTTTTTTTGCACCTTATAATTACCTTTTCTAATATGATGTTTTTTTTTATCATAAGGATTGTAGCGTGATGGTTGAGTTTTTAGGATAATATGGTTGAATCAATTTCAGGCGACCATAATCTATTATGATAACTAAATTTATTAGGACTGATCGCTTATTGTCGTAATTTATATGGATTAGTTTAGGTATAGCTCACGACACCCTTAAAAAAAAGATGTTGTCCTATTTACCAAAAAATTTAAAGAAAACAATATATGCATTCATTTCCCATCAATTAAGTAGTGACAAGTTCTAACTTTATTTAATACCTGTTTATATGATTTAATTTTTATTCTATTTCTATAATAAATTGATAAATTGTCAAAAATTGGTTAATTTATAAGAGCAACTTTAAAGGAAAGTTATTTGTATTCGAATTTGGTGGGAGTAAATATGATACATGTACATTTGGTTATGTAAACGACTCGATTACTTTTGCATTCATTGTACTTTTCATTTAGGATTAAAACAATCGATTATAGCATTGGGAAAAACCATTAAAACTTAATATAAGACAAGAAAATTCAAATTGTCCTTTGATTGCACATGAAGTGGATTTTACCATATTACCCTTGGGTTAGGGAATATAAATAATTGATAAATGAGCAAGTCAGCATCACTTGGTCGTAAAATAAAAGGCATCTTATGGAATATTATATTGGAGAAACTAACTTCATTATCCCCATTAAAAAAGGGCATTAAGTAGCAATCATAGCCGTGCATAGTTTTATAGCTTCTCATTACAACACCCTTGACGTAATTAACATATTAAACATCTTCAACAAATTTTTCTAAAATAAAAAATTAAAAAATTACGTTCTTCTCTAATACATTCCTTATTTTGTAGAATCAAACATCGATTATATAGTATTAAAATATTTCATTCATCTGTTAAAAAAAAAAATTCTAAATATTTTTTTTAAATTTCGTATTAACGACGATCTCAATTTAATAATCATTTTTGGGATACTTTTCATATTTGAAAAAAAAAAACTCTTCCTTTTCTTTATTTTTTTTCATTTTAAAGATAATTCTTCAAAACTTGTTGAAGCAAAATATTGACTCAAAATTGTCATTTTTCACGGTTTTCTCCCTCTTGGAGAACCTGATGGAAATTCTCTTAATCCATATTTTATCATACCATTTTTATTACCATAATAACTGTTATATATTTTCAGAAACAATAATCTCGAATGGTAATACTTTTAGAAGGAATGGAAGGTGAATTGATCTTGAAATTAAATAAAATACGGTGAAAATCAATGCTGAATCAATCAGAATGGGAAGACGATGTCCAAATGGAGGCAGAAAGCAAGCGCCGGGATTTCCAGCCTAGAACAAGCTTATTACTTGCAGATTCCTCCACCCTGTATCCATCGTGAAAGAGCCCTAGTAACAGTTTCGCCTGACAATGGTTTGCAAAGCTTATGTTGATCGGCTGGAAGTTTGCTTCAGAAAGCCATTCGCCCCACGAACACCATTGCCCATGATCTTCTCGATAAACCCGACCCAACGACCCCAGAATTCGTGGACCCAGAAAGACCCGTTCCACTAACGCCCGAGCACGGCCTTGCATCGGAAACCCTGCTTCTAAAGAGTCGTACAGAGCCGAGTAATGGTGCAATGTGTCCATGAACCGGCCGACGAACCCTCCTTCCACTCTGGGTCCTTCTTCCTCCACAAGGGTCACCAATTTCGGGTTTAAAGTCTTGGATCCGGATAAAAAAGAAGCCACAGAAGTGGGGGAACGGTAGCTGGAATGGGGGAGATGCAGGGCACAGTTGATGACAATGGCTTCTCCTCTTACTAATTTTAAGGCTGAGGGTTTAAAAGTTCCGTCGGGATCTAATACCTTGCATTGATGAAAGGAAAAGGGTTGGCCAATTGAAGTTGCAAAGGCAGTTAAACGACGACCTGTTTCTTGGACGGTGGAGATGGATCTCCGGCCACTTCCAGGTCTTGACAGAGCGGTGATACGGAGGTGGAGAGTTGGTGGTCCGTCTTTTCGGGAGATCAATGCTTGCATTAGCGATGCCCACTGGATACCTTCCATGATATCGTAGTCGACGATGTGGACTCGTCGTTCATGGGTGACTGCTTCGATGATTGCTTGATTTGCGGTGAAATGGCCGAACTTGACGTAAGGTGACATGTCTTGTAATAGCTGGAATGCAGCCAAGACGTCTGTCCGGTGGTGATGTTGTTTAAAATATAATCCTCCACCACCACTACTGCCCCCGCCGCCGGTTTCTAGCAAAGCGAGTAAGGCGTCTGTGAAATAAGCGGCGAGCCTCTCCATGTTGGTCCCTTCAGTTGGTGACACCAAATCCTTGAGCCGAACCAGTATCACCGCAGCCAGATCATGGCTCTTGTTGTCGCTTGTCATGGCCTCCGCCGCAGCCATCAATAGGTGAACCAGCCTTAACCCTTTCATATCACCGGAGCCGCCGTCAACTGATGGTTCAATCATCAATGGACCAGGGGACCCAACATTCTGATTGCCGCCAGAGAAGGAAACTGTCTTATCATCCATTTTCAGTTCAAATATGTGATGAAAGTTCTCTTGGGGCTGAACGGCAAATACATCCCAGTCGCCGGCCGGCGACCAGTCACCCCAACGATCATCTTCCGGGGTGGTGGTACTGTTGGTGGTGCTTGTGGTGGTGAAATCCGAAAAGTCAAGTTCCGATAGGAGCTCGTCAACAACCATGGCCATTTTCAGCCAATGTCTTTTTGAGTTGTGGGGACGTCCTTTGGGATCAAAATGATTTGGGGTTGTACTTTGTATGAAGCAGTAGAATTAAGATTTGTTTAGCTGTGTACTTTTGCATAAGCATCTTTTTATAGCGGTTGCCAAGGTTGAAAATGTATAAATTAAAAACTACAATAAAATAAAATAATAAATGTTTTGTTGGTAATTATTAAAATCAATTCAAGCCAAACTATCTTAAAGTACTCCTCCAATACATTAAGACGTATCTCGATTTTATTGTTTTATTTTATTATTTGTCTTTGTCAATGTTATAATACGATTTTATATATTTAAAAAAAAATTTATTTTTTGAATAAAATATAAATAAAAATTTAAAAATATATATATTAATGTTAATATTAAAGTTTTCATTTTTTATGTAATTTTTTTAATTTATTTTTTTATTTATAATTTAATTTAGGTTTCATAACGAAATAATTTATTTTTTGTTTAATAATATAACATTTTATAAAAATAATAATTAATTATTTTGTTAGAACTCAATAATTATCCTAATTATATTTTAGAATTTTTATATTTAAAATGAGATGTTTATCCTATATTTGATTACGTTATCTGCAGTTAATTACACGAATTCAGATATGGAGCTTTAATAAGTTGTACTTATGCACAATCTGCTTATAATCTTGAGTTTTAAGTAATATGCATTAATAAACAGTACTTTACGTATAAAAAGTGGTTTTTATCAAATGCTCTATAATATAACTAGAAGCGTACTCGCGTAATGCAGCGAGATACATCGTGATTATAATATTTCATTTTATTCTTTATCTCAGTCGATGTTATAATATAGCTTTATGTGATTKTGAGAAAGCGATTATGTTTTTATTTTAGAATAAAATATATGTTTGAAGATATCATAAAAATTTGACAAAAATATATCGATATTAGTATCAAATTAACTAT
>NW_020201992.1:24053-31544 GCF_001531365.2 Cynara cardunculus var. scolymus
TTTTAAGAGTTTTTAAGAGTTTTAGCCAAATGCTTTATAATATAGTATAGATATAGATATAGATACTATAGAATATATTGAGTTTTATTTTTCAAAACTGAATAAAATTACTAAAATACTAACGATAAATGAATAATACATACATATTACTTTTTATGTTTTGTAATATTCTTATTTACCTAATTTGTAAACCATAATATCCTCTCCATTTGACATATTGAATTAGAGATTCAAGAACCTTTTTCTCCATTAGATAACTAAAACTGTTATCTAAAGCAGAGAAAAAAAAAATATAAAATCCTTTTAAATTTAAAGAAATCTTTTAAACATAATATTAAGGATATAAATATATTATTTTAATTATTTTTACCGGCTAAGTTGAATAAGTTACATTTTTTTTAAAACGCTTTAGTATGAATTTATATAGTATAATTAATACTTGTTCGAGTTGAATGTTTTCGATAATTTGACTTTTGTTGTATATTTTAAAAATATATATCTAGTATTTGTTGGTGATGTTCTAAGAATAGAACTTTTAAAGGTTTTTAAAAACGTAAAACATCCATAATGAAGGTTCTTATGAGGTTCCTATTGAGATTTTTATAAGAACTTTCATTGTAGGACAAAAGTTCTTATCTATTCACAAGTTCTTATTAAAATACAGGTGTAATACTCCTAAAATTTGAAAATAGTTATAGATTTAAAATTTTGGGAAAATCAACAGTTTACACAAAATGAGTTACCCAAAAGGTGTCAACAATATAAGATAGCGAATAATAAAAGTTCAATATTAGAGTTTTATAGACTTCCATCTAATCCTAGCAGAACTAGATTTCTTTCAGGGGTCATATCAACCATCAAAGTTAACTATCTTCAAAAGTATAGTAACTCTCCAAAATGGTATTCACGTTTATGCTTCTAAATGGCACTCCAAGCTCTAACCACTGGCCCTTGGGCCCGTCCTTTCTATGACTTGCTATATATGTCAGTAAGACAAAGTATTAGCATTAACGCCTATTAAGTTTGAAAAATTTGTATCAAAATACATAATTGTATATAAAAGGGAAAAACATTTATATAGTTTTACCTCCCTTCAATAAGGGTAACTTTTAAATAAGGCGTCATAGCCCCCTTGAACCATTTTTTTATATAGGTAATGAACAAACAATTTGTTTTGCGATACCATGGGAAACTCGATTAGATCAAGTGGTAGAAGACTAAGTAAGCCGCATCAATACGTTGACAAGTGAATCACCCTATTCACTCCAATTGGCCTAAGATAAGAACCTAAAAACTCATTACTTAGATGGTCCCTCAGGTTATAAGATGAGAACCTAAAAACTCCCTGCTTATCTAAAACTAAGAGTTCTAAGACGAGAACATCAAAACTCATCTCTTATCTCAAACCAAGGACACTAAGAAAAGAATATCAAAACTCCTTTCATTGTAATGTAAGAATAATTCAATATGGATCCAATGAAACATGACATCAAGTTATGTAATATGCATACTTAGAACAATAAAACAAGCTTTTCTCATTTCCCCTAGATAACATGTACTCCAACAAAGACCTTTAAGTATAGGTATAAACCACCCACAAGGCTTTTACCACACTAAAAGTATTATATCAATCCAATCTCAATAGTATTCAAGGAACTTATAAAATTAACCAAGTGTTTAGGCCAAATCCTTTAAATTGGGCATGGAATCCAAAGATGGGATTTGTTGTAGTAAAAATGTCATTTGTCCATAAGGCATCACAAAACACAAATTTCTACTTGAACTTAATATATGTTTCAATCTTCCATAGATCCTAAAAATCTCATAAAAATGGTATTCAAGTTTTTTCCCAATTTTCAAAAACCAAAATGATCTATATTCACCCAACTCTATTATTTTAGAAAAATCTAAATGTGAGTTGTTTGGAGTGTGTTCATACAAGTAGTAGGACATATATATAAAATAAAAATAAAGAATGAACTCACCTTTGTGGATTTCTAGACAAAACCTAGAAAGCCAAGGAACTCTTGATGGGAAGGTCGACTAGCAACTTGACCCAAGCTTAAATCCCTAGCTTTAATGCCCTCCATGAATGAATGTTGTAATAAATGCCTCCCAATCTACTTAAATGAAGAGAGAATGCGTAGTGAGTTGAAAATTGGGGAACCCTAGCCGAAATCAAGTCATTTGAGAAAGAAATCACCAACGAAAGAAGAGATAGTTGCATTCTACTACCATTTAGCATTTAAAAAATAAATACCATTTAACAGAAATGTAAACATTATTTGGCTCATGTACAAAATTTGAACATCGATGATTATGTCAAATGTTCTTTAAAAATGTTTGTAGGGGCATATACACATATATGAAGATGGAGATTCAAACGAAAATATGATCAAAAAAATAAAACACAAAAACCGCCAAATAATAAGTGATTTTCCATTGAAATCATAAGTGATATGTCATACAACACACAATCAACACAAAGGATGTCCAGGCGACTTGGCCCGTGACCTAGGACGTGAAATGCCATATGATTTTACACATGATTTTAGTGTAAAATCATATGTGATTTGACATTTCTCGTGTTTTCTTATTTGGTCACTGTTCTTGTTTGAAACCGATCCTCTCTATTTCTCTCTCTAAATATATATGTATATATACACACACACACACACACAAATACAGAGAGACAGAGAAAACTCCAATAATTTATTTAACCACTAAAATAGTGTTAACTATACGAACTCATATTAACCAATTAAATGTCAAATTCATTCCTTGTTTCATAAAACGTCTTAATTAAGGATTAGGGGTAGTTGTGTATTGTTAAATTTTTTCTTTTCTTATTATTAGTCATTCACCTAATCATAACTCTATCTTCAAGGAGGATAATTATGAATGTTATTGGGTTTTAATAGTCGATTACCTAACCATATCTCTATATTTAGGGAGGATAATTATGGATGTTATTGGGTTCTAATTTTTGAATTATGTAGTGGATATATCGGTTGCTGTACAATCATACCAGATGTTCATCCATTTTCTTATGAAGATGCTCATCCATATTATGCACATACTAAGCCTTGATGTTCATTATTAAACTGAATTTTTTGTGTTCATAAGCAAATATTATAAATAATGAAAATAGTGTTCATAAGTGAATATTATAGTTAATGAGTGAATATTATGGTTAATGAAAATTTTATGTTCATAAGTGAATATTATGGCTATCTAAAATTTGAGTTCACTCATTAACAATACTAATAGACACCATCCTTAAAAATCTGCTACAGAGAAAAAAGTCAAGTGAAGGTGTTCATAGGTGAGACGAAGGGGGTGTTCGGGATTACTTATTTAAAACAATTTATGTTTTTCTACAAAAGTCCTTATCAACTTATTATAAGTTAGAAGAGTTTAACTTTTTCAAAAACTTCTTATTACTGATTTGGCACCGATATAAGCTGTTTATCCAAACACTTAAAAATGTTTATTACTGTTGTCATACTAGAATAAGTCAATAATTTGTTTTTATAAGAAATTCCAAACACCCCCTAACCTACAGATGCTCGTCTATATTATGCATATGCACTAAGACATGGTGTTCATGGGTGAATGAATGTTGTGTGTTCATAATTGAATTTGATGGTTAATGAAGTTATATGAATGATGATCATCCATAAAAATTGGCTATTAAATATGACATACGTTCACGATTAAAAGTTGAAAATACCCTTTGCTTATTTATGATTTCCAATATGGACGCACGTTTCATTACCTAATATTTCAACATTGTCAGTAAATCAATCTAATTCATATTTTTACCAATTTTAATGGATGACATTGGTTAAAAATGTTTGTACTAAATGTTTGGTTAACAAATGAAGGGGCCTATATATATATAAATATATATATATATATATATATATATAATCTCTATCTGATATGACATTGACTCATATAATGTCTCAGTACCATTTCTTCCTAAAAATGTTATTGAACCTCTCGTTGAAGCTTCTTTTCAGCATTTGTTCCATGCTCTTTTGCTATAATCCAAGACTCAGTTTTTGCAACTCAACCACCAGCTCTCAGATGAACAAAGAATCGCCCAATAGATAAAATTCTTAGTGATCCCACTGTTGGTATTCAGGATCGACTTGTTGCTCAGTGACATAGACAAGAGGAAGGTATAGACTATGACGAAACCTTTGTGCCAGTGGATAGGCTCGAAGTAAATTGACTATTCTTTGCCTACGCTACTCATAAAGACTTTAAAGTATAGCAAATGGATGTATAGAGTGCCTTCCAGAATGGCAAGCTTCAAGAAGAAAGTCTATGTGGAACACCAATTGGATTTCTTGATTCCAAATACCTAGACTATGTATATAGACTAGATAAGGCTCTCTATGGGTTAAAGCATGCTCAAGCTTGATATGATACCCTCTCCTATTTTCTTCTAAAAAAAGGTTTTAGTCGTGGATAGTAACACCCTCTTTCTCAAAAAGGATAAGGGTCACATTATTCTTGATCAAATATATGTCGTTCACATTATATTTGGCTTCACAAATGATTTATGTTATATGAAATTCTCAAATCTGATGAAAAGTAACTATGAAATGAGATGGGGGTGATATGACATTCTTTCTTGGTCTTCAGATAAGCAATCTGAAAAAGATATATTTATAAACCAAGGTAAGTATGTCAGGAATATGCTAAAGATGTTTGATCCATCCTGCTCAGCATTAAAACTCCTATTGGCAATCCCATATTCAAGTAATGAATATGAAATCAAGACACGCTCCAAATATCATTTATATTTCTAGAGAGGGAAAGTGATTACACCATGTAAAACACATACTTAAGATCTTAACCAATGAATCTCTCTCTAACACCTTTCTAATTAATTACTAAATTTACAAAATTCTAAAGTAAAAACGGAACATGTTGAGTTTGAGTATTTTTCGTGCGATAAATCTTTAAGTGAAGCCTCCGATTCAGAAGAAATTAATAATTTTAATGATGAAATTAATTTTTCAAATATCTTAAATTCAGATTTCTGTTTAGATAATGTAATTGATCACTTTGATTTTTCAAAGAAATTACCCAGTCATGAAGATTTTATTGTTAAAAATAATATGACCGAGGATTCCGATTTAGCTTCAAATTTTGAAAAGAAATTTAATCAAAAACCTGTTTCCGAGGATGTGTACTATAAAAAGAATAAAACCAAAAAGAATTTGAGGAAACATAAGAAGCTTACAAAGAAAAATAAACAATAAGTTCGACATTCATTTAAATCTGATGATTTTCTTTTTCCTATTTCAGATAAGGCGTTGAAGTTTAAGACTGTTTGGAGAGTAAAAGAAGAAGACAAATCTTCAACTCAACAGAAGAAGAATAATTTTACTAAATCTGTATTAAATGATTCGATATTTGAATAATTTTGTGATAAGATATTCAGTTGATGAATTGTTTGATATTAGAAATAGTAAAAATAATTGTTCTCCGTGTATAGTGAATGAATTACTTATGTCTTTTACTTCGTTTAAACCTTATCATTTCATGCATTATGTGCTTTCTACTTTATCTAAGAATTTGCATTTTAAAGAACGTTGGTTTGGTACCTATAGTATACCACCAACGAAAACTGAGCTTAAAGGTCCAAAACTAAAATGGGTACCAAAACCCAATTGATTCATTTTTGCAGGTTAACCGGCATGTGTGGTTGTTGATCCCGTAAGGGTCTACAAGAAGAGAAACAGTTTGTAGAAGGGGGGGGGGATGAATACAAATACAATATTTTCAAATTTAAAAAATATATTGATAGAGAAGATCAATACAGATTTTACAAGATTGTTTGCGGAAAGATAAGGTAATAAAAACCTATCTAAACAGTCTTTGGTTACACACAAAGCTTTAGCAATTACAAGAAAAGAAGTTGCTAAAAGAAAGATCCTTTACTTAAACTAGATGATGCTTGAAGTAAGAATTAGGCCAGAGAGAGATGCGCTCTCTCTGCATGGAGAAGAAACACTTCTATTTATACCTAGTGCATTAAATGTCCATTTAATGCAATATGGTAGGTTTAGAGTGCGTGTCAAGCCTTAAGAGGAAGGCTTGTCCTTTGCTACAGTGAATAGTATAGAAGCACTATTTCTGAGCATACATCCTTACCTAAAGTTGGTGGACAAAGAGTCGACTAGTCGGCTCCGTACCATACTAACTTTCATAAGGGTATGGGTTTTGTCCTTTGTGTGCATAAGAACAAGACAACAACAATCGTGCTAAGCAAGCTTCCTTTGATCGCCGAATGCTGGAATGACCTGAAGGTCTCATCATCATTCGCTGAAGCTTGAGCAGTCTTCACACATATGTAGACGGGCATGTAATCACTGAATACCGCTTCAGATCACGTACTTGCCGGTCTCTAATCTTCAATTTCAGTCTTCGACGTTTGCTGAAGGTTCTTTGGTGTGAGTGTTGTCTTCTTGAAGTATTGCTGTCTCTGAAGATTTACAAAGCAAGTTCTTCAGCGATCACTGAACAGACTCGGTGAAGATCGCTAGAACTGAAAATATAGAAACATAAATACAACGTATAGGTGAAAAAGGATTATCATCAAATCACTGAGAGAGAGGATCAACAATCTCCCCCTATTTGATGATAACAAGATTACATAAAGAAGGTTATCTTATCAAATAATAGTAAGGAAAAAGTTACATATAAAATACATGTCCTTTTTTACTATTTTGGGATCTTTTTCAGTTTGGTCAGTCTTAGCTTGATAATTTTTCTTAAGTTATATCTACGAAAATTATAAGTACGGAAACTGAAACTGAAAGCTTATTCACTGACGTAGATTGTCAGTGAATGCTAAAAGTAACACTTGAACTCATAGACTTGTGTCCCTATTACTTTTTTCAGGGATCTTTTTCAGTGAAGTACATGGAATACTCATTTTATTAATCATAGGAAATATTACAAGTATTACAGTACATGTTCAGAACTTACAGAATATAAGTACAATCACTGAAAGAAGACATAGTACAAGAAGTTATAAGGAAAAATGGATTGTTGTTACAAAGAGAACCTTATTCTAGAACACTTAGATCTATGTATTCAGGTACATTTTCACCAAGGTTTCTTCGACGTAGGAATTCTCTTCGTATCTTCAGATCTACGACTTTTCCAGGCATGCTATCATCTATCCAGAGCAAAAGATAAACCAAATGATCCATTGGACATAGATGTAGCTCTGACATTCTCTGAAATCTGACTTCACCTTCATAGTCAAGGAATATAATTCCTAACTCAGGTTTAAAATGCACAGAGTTGGGTATAGGGACCCTTATCTGGTAAGTCAAGATTCAGCATAGAAATGTCTATACTCTTATGAGCCTTCAGGATTTCATCTAAGAAGAACCTTGTTTCATGTTCGTTCCTTAGGAATGGTCCTTCATTAGGATCATAGAGTTTTTGTTTCTTCTTCCC
>NW_020201992.1:32294-38696 GCF_001531365.2 Cynara cardunculus var. scolymus
CTGAGAGGTAGAGTCTTCAAACAAGGGTTGTTGAGGGATTTTGAATAATACCTTCAAGTTACCTTCTTCAGCGACCGCCTTGCCTTTCGACTTGGGGTCCTRGTTCCCTGATGGAGTCGATTCACCTTGCCTTTGCTCCCCTTGGGATGCGGAATCCCCGAGAGTAACACCTTTGGTGACGGTTGATGGCTTTTGGAACTTGATAGTAAAGTCATCTTCATCATCATCGTCATCGTCACCATCTAGATCATCTCCGGTGTCTAGAATGACAGGTTCATCAACGTCTTCATCATCATCATCTTCATCTTCATCAACATCATCATCATCATCATCAGCAGCAGCAGCGATGGTATGAGCATCATCCCTAGGGATGACATCTACAACCTCAGCTAGAGCAGCTTCGGTGATAGGGATTATAGGAGCAGCGACTGCTTCAGCTCTAGGAGCCTCAGCCTCAATTGTAACTGAAGCTGATACTGGACCAACAGCCTGAGAAGTCGTAGGAGCAGCATTGGATGATTCACCAGCATTGGACCTCATCAGGCTAAGACTTGAGAGAATTGGCAAGAGAGTTCGTCCAAGCGCTAACGCTGGAGAACCATTGAATCCTCCAGCCTTTGCAAAGCATTGGTTAGAGTTGTCGTTGCCTCATGCGTCTCATGGAGCTGAGTGCAATCATTGGCAGAGAAAGAAGGTGCAATCACTGGAGCTGGTTGATGGACAACATCCAAGATTTGTTGAAGAAGACCAGTCTACTGATCAGCGATAGCCTGAGCATTGTCAGCCCTGCTGTGAAGAACAGCAATGGCGTCGTTGTTGGCTTGAACAACTTCTTGGAGAGTCTGGACTCTGAACCTCTTGAACATCCGCCTGGAGGGCAAGGAAGTTTGCATCAAGATCGTCTTGACGGGGCATCTCTTGGTGAACTTCGTTGATCCTGGAGAGGACGTTATCAACGGCAGGAAGGAAAAGCTTGATATCAGATGACATATAATCGTCATCATCAATTTCTTCATCTGCTCCATCATCTTTCTCTCTTTCTTCCTCTGCCGCTTTCTGAGCATCAGGCTGATGCATCGAAGAAGGACCTGCAAAAAAAGAAGTGTAAGCTGAAGGCTCAAGGTTAGAAGAAAAGAAAGGGTAGGAAGATGGAATACCTGAGGGGCCTTCAGTGACATCTAAAGGATTGTCACTGGCATGAGCAAAGATGTCCTCAAGATGATGGACATCGGTATGCTGAGGAGCATCAAGAGGAGCAGCCTCAGGTCCAGTGGTGTCTCAGTATCAGGAAGGACAGTCGCTGATACATCATCGACATGTGTAAAGACCAAGGAGGGAGAAGAAGAGAAAATGGTTGAGAAGAGACGTGGGTGTTCAGCGGTGGCAGTGCTGATATCTACACTTTCAGTGATTTGGGCCACTGAAGTGATTGGTTAAGGTACCACTGATACGACAGTGATGGGAGAAATCACTGAAGAGCTGGGAGGGTTAACAGAAAGTGCCTCGGGGGTAAGGCTAGTTTCAATAACTGAAGCCTTCTGAGAGGCCCCAACTAGAGACGTGGTTGTCCCCTTTTTGGCTTTCTTGGCTCTCTAAGGAGAACCAATAGTTGGTTGAGAAGGTCGTTTAGAAGGGGTTTTGGTGGCTTAGCTAGACGTGGGGGGGGGGGTTTGCCCTTGTCATGGCCACCTGAGAAGAAGAGGTAGTGATGGACACAATGGAAGAAAGTGCCACATCACTGTCTCTCACCTTATGATCCAAAATTCTGGATCCAAGCCTGAAAGCTAGAAGGTTTCCTTCTTTGGGGTAAAGACTCTTGAAGATCTTAGTCAATACCATCGAAAGAAACCAAGTGTAAGGCACCACCTTTTCTCGCTGGCGCTTGCTCAGCTTAAGCACCAGGTCATCAAAAATGACCGCAACATAATTTATATTGCGACGCTGAATCGCTGATACGCCTATGATCAAGGCGATCCTAGAGGCCTGGTCCTGACCTTCAGTTTTTCCACCCATGCACTGGATGAAATGAGAAAACAGCTATTGCTTGCCAGACAACTTGTAACACTCCCAAATCCATACATTGCATATAACACATATTTCATATATAGAATACATGTTTTTCCCCACATAGGTCCTTGATACAAGAGTCTATAACATACAGCCTAAAAATTTCAAGGTACATGCTCTTGTATCCTAGCATCTATACTCCAAAATGTGGCTAATTAAGATCTTCACACAGCTAAGCACATAGGGAAGTAATTCACATATTGCTCTTTCCCTTATTATCTTTACCTGCACACATATTTTTGAAAACACAAAATGAGAGTTAGACATGAATGTCTAGTGAGGTTCCCTTTTATGTAATGYAGGGTGAAGATCACCAAAACATTTATTTCAAATAATTCATCTTATGTAGCAAAACTAAAATCATACTGTTTTGGTTCATCGGGCCTTTGGTTCCAAACCACACTTGGAATATATTTCAATAACCAGGACCAGAGCCCCTCTAGTCTCTCTTCCAGAGCTTCTGGTTCCTCGACCAGAGCCTTTGGTTGTACTAATCAGAGCTTCTGGTTCAACGTGTAAGCCAACCAGAGCCTCTCTGGTCTGTTTTTCATAAAAAGATTCTAAGTATAAAATCCTTTTCTTAAAAACTTATAAAAATATGATTTTGACATAGAAGCTCTTATCAATAGATACAGAGCCTCGGGTCCAATTAGTACATTTAGTAAAAACTTGCTCATTCTCCAAATCAATAACCAGAATCCTCTGGTCCAATAATGAGGACCAACCAGAGCCCCTCTGGTTCCTTACAAGGAACAACCAGAGCCCCTCTGGTTCCTTACAAGGAACAACCAGAGCCCCTCTGATTCCTCATAAAAATAACCATTCTGTTCCAAAACACTTTTAACCAATATCAATGCCCATAGGTCAAGTTTTTCCCTTCTCACTAACATCAATACTATTATTTCTAACAAGAACAATATCTTTGAGTTCTCAAATCACAAAGAAGTAAGGACTGAAATCTATTGTAGTCTTAAAACATATAATAGTAAGAGCTATAATATTCACACACAATTGCCACCCTTATATCCAAAGGTATACCTCTCCTTGATATGCCACTCTTATTCCAAAAGACACCTCTCCTTGATATGCCACCCTTATTTCAAAAGACACCTCTCCTTGATATGCCACCTTTATTTCTTGTTCAAAAATCTATGAACTAGTTCGGATGAAGGACCGCAGTCACAACCATCTTATCGAATCCTCATTCATAGTTTTATCCATGAAATCTATAGATTAATTCCAAATGAAGACAGATAAAAAATCATAATCGTCTCAAAAGAATATTCTCTATAGTTTTCTACCAACAGTTTTATCATTAAAACCTTTCAAACTCAAGAACAATCTATTCTTTCAATGGTTTCCAAAAACATCATATCTCTTTTTAAATTTTCAAAACAGGATATCATTTCCAAAACTGTTTTAAAGAAGCAATCTCTTCTTTATCTTTCCCAAAACAGTTTATAATACTCAAATATATAACAATAACACTTTTAAACTATCAAAATAGTTTTACAATCTTTTCTTCAAACCAATATCAAAACCCAACAGTTTATATAACAAAATATATAAAGGTTTTAGTTATCAAAATAATCAACAGTATTTTTAAAACTCACCTTAACAAATCACGGATTCTGAAGTTTTAAAACACACAGCAAATCACAAGCTCTTCAAACAGCTTTGAACAAAAGATTTGTTCAAGAACACTTCTCACCGCCACAATACTCTCTTTCTCTTTCAACATATTTTTCTTCAAATAAAATGATAAGATAGAATCTTATCTTTTTATTTCTCTAAATACTCTCACCATGGCGGTGGAGATTATTTTAATTATTATAAAACTCATAGGCGGTGAATCTTTTATCCAATAAAAATAACCTTGGGTGGTGGGTTTATTTATCATAAAAATCATGATTTCTTAATCATGAAGGTATAAGTTTTTAAATAATATAATACTGTTTCCACTAGAATATCTTATCACAAATATGTACCACCTCATGTATGCTTCACACCACATGCATATATGTATAAATTACATACATATCATGCCATCTTTTCACCTATATGCATGCACAATATCATGTTCACATTTCACATATATAGTTCATGCATTTCTACTTAAAATTGCATATTTCACGTAATCCACATAATAAACATGTATAAATTACCTCAACCGAGGTTGTCTAAAATCTGGTTATAACATTCTTTCCCCCTTAAAAGAATTCCGTCCCGGAATTCACTTATTCAAATAACCATGGATATTGAGTTCTTGTGTCAGATTCTAATTCCCAAGTTGCTTCTGAACCTTTATGAAAACGCCACTGTACTTTTACTAAACGGATCTCCTTGTTTCTCAATACTCTGATCTTTCTGTCAGTTACTGCCTCTGGTGTCTCGATAAAACTCAGTTTATTGTCAAGTTTAATCTCAAGGAGTGGTATTGCTAAGTTTAAGTCTGCCAAACATTTGCGTAGATTTGATACATGAAAGGTGTTGTGAATTAAGTGGAGTTCTTCTGGTAATTCCAACTGATAAGCTACCGGTCCAATTCTTTTTGCAGATTCTAAATGGTCTAATATACCTTGGACTAAGCTTACCTTTCTTCCCAAATCTCATAACACCTTTCCGTGGAGATACCTTTAACATTACAAAGTCACCTACATTAAATTCAATTGGTTTTCTTCATTTGTCGACATAACTTTTCTGTCGATCCTGGGCAGTTTTTATTTTTGCTCGAATCTGGTCAATTTTTTCAGACGTTACTTGCACAATCTCGGGACCTGTCAACTGTTTTTCACCTACCTCATTCCAACACAATGGCGTTCGACATTTTCTTCCATATAGGACTTCATAAGGTGCCGCTTGGATGCTGGAGTGATAACTATTATTGTAAGGGAATTCTATCAACGGCAAATGTTCTTCCCATGATCCCCCAAAGTCGATGACACAAGATCTCAACATATCTTCGAGAGTTTGGATGGTTCTTTCACTTTGCCCATCTGTTTGTGGGTGATAAGCCGTACTCAATTTGATTTGTGTCCCAAAGCTTTTTGCAGACTTTCCCAGAACTTTGAAGTAAAGCGACTGTCTCTATCAGATATAATGGTCAATGGAACTCCATGTCTAGTCACAATTTCTTTGATATAGATTTGAGCCAATCTTTCCAATGAATAAGTCTCTTTCATTGGTAAAAAATGTGCAGACTTTGATAGACGGTCCACTATTACCCATATTGTATCATAAGCTTTTGGAGTTCGGGGTAATTTCATGATAAAGTCCATCGTAATGTGTTCCCATTTCCAGATCGGTATTTCCAATGATTGTAGATTCCCATAGGGCCTCTGATGCTCTATTTTAACYTGCAAACAAGTTAAGCATCGTTCTACATATCTTGCGATGTCTTTCTTGAGACCTGACCACCAATAAAATGCCTTCATATCTTTATACATCTTGTTGGTACCTGGGTGGATGGAATATCGGGACTTGTGGCTTTCATTTAGGATGGTTTCTCGTGTATTCCTATAATTTGGTACCCATATCCGACATTGGAAACATAATATTCCTTCCYCATTCGGCTCCATGATGGAAATTATTTTACCCACTTTTTCTGACTTCTTGTTTTCTTTCTTAATAGCCTCTGTCTGGCATCTCTATATTTTCTTGTGCAAGTCTGGGGTTAAATTTATTTTCATCGCCACTGCCTTGATGGTTCCATTTTTTTTACGGCTCAGAGCGTCGGCTACAACATTAGCCTTTCCTGGGTGATACAAAATTTTGCAGTCATAATCATTAACAAGTTCAATCCATCGACGCTGCCTCATATTTAATTCCTTCTGATTGAACAAGTGTTGCAGACTCTTATGATCAATATAGATTTGGCACTTCATTCCTAAAAGATAATGTCTCCAAATCTTTAAAGCAAAAACCACAGCCGCCAATTCTATATCGTGTGTCGGATAGTGTTTTTCATGATCTTTTAATTGTCAAGATGCATATGATATGACTTTCCCTCTTTGCATCAAGACACAGCCAAAACCCAACTTTGATGCATCACTATATACCATAAAGTCTTTAGTTCCATTGGGTAAAGATAGTATCGGGGCGCTGCAAAGATGATCTTTTAATAACTGAAAGGCTTTCTGCTGTTCTTCTTCCCACTAAAATTTAATATTCTTTCGAGTTAATTTCGTCAAAGGCACGACTATTTTAGAGAAATCTTGAATAAACTTGCGGTAATAGCCTGCCAATCCCAAGAAACTTCGAACTTCAGTGGTGTTTTTGGTGCCTCCCATTTTGCAACGGCTTCAATCTTTGCTGGATCTACCCTTACTCCATCCT
>NW_020201992.1:42146-43359 GCF_001531365.2 Cynara cardunculus var. scolymus
TAGGAATCTTGCTCATAGATTCAAGTATCTCAGAAACCCTCCCTACTATGGTAGATTATGGTATTCTGGTTTCTTCTTCTTCTAGTATCGGCCTCTGGGTAGACCCCTCTGGTAGGATTGGCTTGACAGTTCCTACCAGAGCATCAAACGTACCCGTGGACGTTTCCTCCTTTGCCATTTTAAAGGAAGAGCCTTTTCCAGCTCTGGGGATAGGGGCTCTGCCCTTTCTTGCCTGTGCCTCTACCAAAGACGCCTTTAAAGCTCGAACGAGATCCGGGTCATCGTACTCTTCTTCATTTATCTCCTCTGGCGTCTCAGAGCTTGACCCCTTCGGTGGCGACTCCTCTACTGCTTTACCCTTGCCTTTCCCCTTAGGCTCTGGAGATTTGTCTTTTGAGAACAGGGCAGCAGCAGAGTCCACTATTTTTAGTGGTCTGGCAGAGGTTGTCTTCTTTGGCTCTTCTGTCTTCTTTTCTGTCTTATTCTCCCCCTCATGACGATCATGGTCATCACCTCCTTGATCGTCATGGATTTTAGTGGCTTCTGCCTTGCAAGAAATAAGGGGAGCCTTCTTCAATCGCTTCAATACTTTGGATGCCACCTTCTCCATCTTTTGAATGACCTCCTCAGCAATCACAGAGGCAGTGTTGATATCCATCTCTGTGGCCCATTTCATCTTAGAGATGCAGCGATAGATCTCATTTCTGAAGTTATCACCTTCTTTGACAAGTTTCTTCGTGCAGTCTCTTTTAGCTTCGTTGCTTTCTCGGGCTTCTTTGAGGAGTTGGTCAGTGTGTTTCTGCACGATCTCTCCAAGGGCCTCAACCATTACGTCTAGCTCTTTGCGAGTGGCTAGATGGTTAATGTTAGCCCTGGAGGATTTAGAGTCAATGCCATAGGTGACCGCAGAGGAGAACATCCCTTTGATCTCGTCTTTAAAGGCAGAATAATCCGTGTAGCCGGCAGAGATAAAGTCTGTAGCAAATTAGGCGGCTACCTCTGATAACTCTGTCTTGAGCTTTTAGATTGAAGAAGGGTTGAGAGACAGGGCGTTGAAGGCTTCTGTGAGGTCTTCTTTGTGAAGGACAGAGCTCTGAAGGGCTGAAAGTGTCGCCTTGAGTTCTGAAGTTGTCGATGTCAACTCCTTCAGAGCCTCTGTGATTGGTGCAAAAGCCTCTGTTGATGGTTGAGAGGTGAACAAGCTTTTCAACTC
>NW_020201993.1:0-14060 GCF_001531365.2 Cynara cardunculus var. scolymus
TGGTCACAAAGGCTATAGCAGAAGAAAGCCCCGCAGCGGCTGCAGCAACTCCAAAACGCAGAAGGTTGCGTAAAATGGTACTTAACATCTCCCCAACAGAACAAATTCAGGATTTTCTGTCGAATATCCAGAAGGAGTTTAGAGCACCAATCGATCCATCTCATTTGGGGACAGAGGTCATCATAGATGACGAAGAAGAAGAAGAGGTAGAGGAGTTCGGTGAGGGCGTAAAAGATGCCAGAGGCACACATCCTAGCCCACATCCTAGTGCAACCCACGTATCTAGAGGCCCTGTTCTAGAGGGAACCTCTATTGAAGAAGGCATGCACATGTCGAACCCAAGCCAGCCTACCACCGCAGAGAACACTCTTTCGTCCTCTGTGGATCGCACATCTGGGAAGCCACAACATACTCCCTCACCCTCTCAAAAGGGTGAASGTTTTACAATAAGAGTCCAATCGCCCAAGGACTCGACAGCACACCAAGAGACATTTGTTGTCTTTTCATAGAGTGATCAACCAGAACGTGCTTCAGAGGCACATGTGAGGCTCACAGAGGCTGAGGGTCTAGAACACCCTCTGTCTCCACTAGATCAAAATGTTCGGTTAGGCTCTGAAACTACCAGATACGAGATCTACACAACACCGTTAGGCTCTCCTCAAGGAGACGTTCGAGGATATGGTGGAAGTCCCCGAGCAGGCTACAAAATGCCAGCCGCTGAGGAATCGACTCATCAACCTCAAGGGCAAACCTCAACCACTTGGCTACTCGCAGAGAACTGGACGCTATGGTGGATGCCCTAGGGGATTCTGTGACCGACCATCTCGGAGCACTTAAAATGGAGATACTCACATCCAACGATCTCATCAGAGACTGCACCTCCAAGCTCGTAAAGGAAGGTGACCTCCTTCGTGCAGAAGTCCTCAACACCGTCTCCAAACTCAAATGGGACACAAAACTTGATGTGATGAATGCCTCTGCGGGTGCCGAAAAGGTGATTTAGAAGATATACAAGGCGGCCACCAAGATTCTGCGTCATTTGTGAAGGGCTCCCCTAACAACATGCAAGGCCCAAGCCGTACAGAGCCATGCCGATCACAAGCGTGATGATGATCGTCATGAGGGGGAGAAAAAGGAGGAAAAGAAGAAGGCCAAGGCCCCATAAGCAAAGAAGAAAACTGCCAGAGCACCTGCCAGAGGTGTAAAGATTGGAGAGTCTACAGCTGCTGACAAAGGCAAGAAAAAGGGTGCAGAGCCTAAAGGCAAGGGAAAGGCCATCGCTGTAGAATCTTCGCAGAAGGGTTCATCGAGCACAGAAACTCCAGAGCCAATCAATGAAGAAGAATATGCTCATGAACCTGAGCTCCTTAAAGCTTTGAAGGCTTCTCTGGCAGAGGCTCAGGCTAAGAGGGGCAGAGCGCCTACGCACCATAGAGAAGGTGAGGCCACAACATCCAATTTCCCAGAAGTCCAAGTCCCACAAGTCCAACAAACAACGTCCACGGGTTTGTTCGATGCTCTGCAAGGAACCGTTAAGCCCATCCTTGCAGAGGGATCAACCCAGAGGCCTATCTTGGAGGAAGAAGAAGAAGAAGAAAAGAAGATGCCAGAGTCTACACAAGGCGGACGGGTCTCTGAAATTCTAGAATCTATGAGCAAGATTCCCATGATGAATGTTTGCACAGAGCCCGTCACCACTCCAGAGGAATTACTCATTTGGAAATACTCTGTGACAGACACAGAGCCACCCTACGATCCAGAGCTCACCGATATCCCCTCTGCCTATACCAAATTCCACTTCTCAAGGTTAACAAGGCCTCGTGAGCAGGTCTTCTCGCGCCACCAGATCACATCTCTGGTGTCAATTTCACCAAGGACTCTGTTAAAGAAGGCCGTGCTGTATTCACAATACGTTGTAAGGAGAGAAGACCGCAATATCTACACGTTCACTGATGCTGATTTGCATAACCTATGCGTGTATGATCTCATTTATATGCACAAAATCCTTAATATCTACACGGGGAGGAGGTCAACATACCAAATTTCCCTCAGAAGGCTGATTGAAGTTATGCGCGCGCAAGTGATGTACTACAGCCAGAAGGATTTTGAGTTGGCCATGCGACTAGCACAGAAGAATCTAAAGATCACTCCTCCTTACAGCAGACCAAGTTGGGCATCTAAGTACTATCCAAACACCATTTWWCAYAATCCTGTTTTTGGGTTTGTGTATTTGGACAAGGATGAGCTACTAAGATTCTTTGACCCCACAGAAGCTCACAAGTATGCAACAGAGACTTTGGAATGGATCTTCAAGTGCTTATTGGCAGAGGTGGATAACAGACTTTACAGGGTTAGTGAAGTGTCTCCTCTCTTGGAAGCAATTAAAGCTCAGATCAACTTCAGAGAGTTCATCTTCAACGTCTATAGAACTGTCAAGTCCGATTTCTTGTGCGCAGTAGATGACTTCCCAGAGTCTGAAGTGTGACTCTCTTCTGTTCCAGGACCCGGCCTGTACTTCATAATTTTTGTCATTTAAAGTTTTGTAATTCTTTACTCTGTAATTCTTTACATTGTAATTTTTTACATTGTAATTCCTTTGATTGTAATTCTTTTAGAGGATGATGGTTCATCACCTCTTGTCTTTTATTTTTCAATCAAGTCATGTCCCTGCACGTTAATTTCATAGTTTACTTTTTCATACTTAGGGGGAGATTGTTAGCTCTCATTTCATGTAATGTAAAAGTATGGAAAAAGTAACACTGCAACGGATGACAGAAGATGATCTGTCATAGAAGACCACAGAGGACCAACAGCAGAAGATGCTCAAGCATACTAGTCTAAAGTGACAGAACCTCTGTCGTGTCTCACAGAGGTTCTGGAAGATTTCCTCTATGTCAATGCGCCTCCAAGTTATATCCAGYAGAGCCTCTGTRTTGTCTCACAGAGGGTCTGCAGCAATGTCTTCTGTGTAGATTATCTTTTAAGCTCTTTTACTTAGGTCTTTTAGCTGCTCGTGCCTATCACGTGTTCTTGTCTGTAATTCGTTTTTGATCGAATGGCTTAGATTAATTTGCTTTAGGTCATGTCAGAAAAACGGTTACTTGCTTGTATAAATAGCAGCGTAGGCCCTTGTATTWCAGTGTGCTTCAGTATTGTAATTGTCAACATTTTTATTGAATTGAAAATCATTTGAAGCCTTCTCTTGTGTTCTTCATTAATCTTCATCTGTGTTCTTATTGTTTTCTACTTGAGTTGATTTAAATCATTTCCGCTGCATTATCTCTGTCAACAGATCATTCAAGTAAGTATTTCATACCTAGTAACTGAGAAATCGATCCAACAGTTACGCCTCTCACCCAGTGAAAAAATCACTAGTCCCATTAGAACTTAATGTGGAAATTTTGAGAACTGCTCTACATTTGCCTACTTTGGACGAATTGAACTTAAATACCTATGCCGCCACTCCTACAGACGAAGAATTAATCCAATTTTTGGAGTTTCATTCATATGCAACCCCGATTACCAAAAGTACCCAATTCAGGCGTAAGGGACTACCCCCTGTTTGGAACACACTTTTTTCAATCATAAACTGCTGCCTAACAGGAAAGGTAGGCAGTCATGACCAGATGTCCCATGCCATGCTGTCCATCATGTATGGCATCTACTTCAATCTTCCATCGGACTACGCGCAGCTGATATTCGAGGACATAGTCGGCCTCATCAAGAAAAAGTGCGCAAGTCAGAAAGGGGAGAAGACGAAGGTTAAGGCCCAAAAGAAGGCCTAGGAAGATATGAACCAGCCCAATTTGATATTACAACGCTTCCTTGGTTTAGCATTTGGAGACCTTCTGGCAACAAAACTGCCTTCTGTGGAGCCCAAYGCAAAACTATATCCATTCAAGGAGTTTCGTCCTACTGAGCACGAGCAAGGCTACAAGAGCCCAAGACCCCTATCCAAGGCCATGCTCAGGTATCTAAGTCACCACGATCGCAAATCCTATAGACGTGGTAACAGGCGACCAGAACCGGTCCCTGCAACCCCACCACCAATAGGTGTCCCCTTAGGTGAGGAAATTGCAAAAATGAGAGTGGAGGGACGTGTGGAGGAGCCAGAAGTGAATGGTAAGCAGAGTGAGGAACCCCCTAGAATCCCAAGTCCCCCACGCAAGAAGAAGAAGACACAGAAGGGTGATGACACCTCTGTGAAGAAGAAGGCGAACAAGAGGCCCGTAGAAGAAGAGGGCCCAACTGTACCTCTGCCAAAACCAAAGAAAAGAAAGACAAAGAAGGCTGAACCGACAGAGCCTGTGATCACAGAATCTGTGGTCACATAGGCCATTGCAGAAGAAAGCCCGGCAGAGGCTACAGCAACACCCAAGCGCAGAAGGTTGCGCAAGATGGTCCTCATTGTCTCCCCAACAGAACAACTTCAGGATGTTCTTTTGAATATCCAGAAGGAGTTCAAGGCGCCAATTGATGAAACTCAGTTGGGGACAGAAGTCATTCTAGATGAYGAAGAAGAAGAGGCAGAAGTGTTAGGTGAGGGAGCAAAAGATGTCGAAGGCACATAACCAAGCCCACCTCCCAGTGCAATCCACATGTCTAGAGGCCCTGTTCTAGAGGGAACCTCTATTGAAGCAGGCATGCACATGCCGAACCCTAACCAACCTACCATCGCAGAGGACATTCTTTCGTCCTCTGTGGAGCGCACACCTAGGCAACCATTTGTAAGACCTTCATCCACTCAAAAGGATGAAGGTCTTACAAAAAGAGTCCCTTYGCCCATGGACTCGACAGAACCAAGAGAGGCATCCGTTACCTCTCCTCACAAAAGTGTACAACCATAACGTGCTTCAGAGGCACATGTGAGGATCACAGAGGTAGAGGGTCTAGAACGCCCTCTGTCTCCACTAGATCAATCTGCAATGTTAGGCTCCGAACCTACTGCGCAAGAGATCTACAGAACACCGGTAGGCTCTCCTCAAGGAGATGTGCGAGGATCTGGTGGAAGTCCCCGAGCAGGCTACGAAACACCAGCCGCTGAGGGYGCCTCAAGCTCCGAGGCCAAAGGATCACCATGTGTTGGTGGTCCGAGTTCCCAGAACAACTATGTGACAAAGGGGGAGCTTAACACCTTTGCCACAGAATTGTTCAAAAAGATAGATGAGTTGAAAAGCTTGTTCATCTCGCGCTCAACGCCAGAAGACCTCACACCGCTTACAGAAGCTCTGAAGGAGTTATCCGCCACCACTGTTGATTTGAAGACTAGTTTGGTAACCCTTCAGAGCTCTGTCCTTCGAAAGGATGACTTAGCAGAAGCCTTCCAAGCGATGACGCTAAATCCCTCCTCCATCAAGACGCTAAAGGAAGAACTCACAGAGACGGCCACCAAGTTCGCAGCCGATTTCGTCTCTGCAGGCTACGCAGATTACTCTTCATTTAGAGATGAAATCAAGGAGATGTTCTCCTCTGCAGTCACCTACGGCCTTGACACGAAGACCTCAAGGGCCAACATCAATCATTTGGCAACTCACAGAGAGCTGGATGATATGGTGGATGCCCTAGGGGATGTTGAGACCAGCCATATTGGAGCACTTGTCACAGAGGCCCAAGCATCAAACGCTCTCATCAAAGATTGCACGTCAAAGCTTGTAAAGGAAGGCGACTTTCTTCGAGCAGAGATCTTCAGCTCCGTCTCCAAGCTTAAATGGGCCACAGAGCTAGATGTGATGAATGCCTCTGCAGGTGCTGAAAAGGTGATCGAGAAGATGTATAAAGCGGCGACAAAAATCTTGCGTCATCTGAAGAGGGTTCCCCTGACTACATGCAAGGCAGACGCCAAACAGAGCCATGACGATCATGAAGGTGATGATGATCGTCATGAGGGGGAGAAAAAGAAGGAAAAGAAGAAGGCCCCAGAATCAAAGAAGAAGACTACTGCCAGAGCACCTGCCAGAGGTGTCAAGATTGGGGATTCTACAGCTGAAAAAGGCAAGAAAAAGGCTACAGAGCCTAAAGGCAAGGGGAAGGCCATAGCTGTAGAGTCTTCACAGAAGAGGTCATCATCAAGCACAGAAACCCCAAAGGAAATCAATGAAGAGGAGTATGCTAATGACCCTGAACTCCTCAAAGCATTAAACATATCTCTGGCAGAGGCTCTAGCGAAGAAGGGCAAAATTCCAATGCACCACAGAGAAGGCGAAGCCACATCATCTTATTTCCCACAAGTCCAAACAACGTCCATGGGTACGTTTGATGCCCTACAAGGAACTGTCAACCCAATCCTTGCAGAGGGATCGACCCAGAGGCCGATTTTGGAAGAAGAAGAAGAACACAAGATGCCAGAGTCTACAACGGGAGGACGGGTCTCTGAAATCCTTGAATCTATGAACAAGATTCCTATGCAAAATGTTCGCACAGAGCCCATCACTACCCCAGAAGAAATTCTTATTTGGAAGTACTCTGTAGTGGACACARAGCCACCCTATGACCCAGAACTCACTGATATTCCCTCGTCAATCGCCAAGTTCCACTTCACCAAGTTAACAAGGCCTCGTGAGCAGGTCTTTTCACGGTACATGATCACTTCTCTGGTGACAATCTCACCAAGGACCTTGTTAAAGAAGACTGTGCTCTATTGTAAGGAGAGAAGATGGCAACATCTACACGTTCACGGATGCGGATCTTCACAACCTCTGCGTGTTTGATGTCATCTATTTTCACAAGGTTCTTAACATCTACATGGAGAGGAGGTCCATATACCAAATATTTCTTAGAAGGCTAGTGGAGGTAATGCATGCGCAAGTGAGGTATTACAGCCAGAAGAACTTTGAGTTGGCCGTAAGATTAATGCAGAAAAATCTGAAGCTCTCTCCTCCGTACAGCAGGCCTAGTTGTATATCTAGGTACTATCCAAACTCCATCATACAAAATCCCGTTTTTAGGTTTGTGTATTTGGATAAGGATGAGATACTAAGATTCTTCGATCCAACAGAAGCTCACAAGTTTTCAACAGAGACGCTAGAGTGGATTTTCAAGTGTGTTTTGACAGAGGTGGATAGAAGACATATCAGGGTGGGTGAAGTGTCTCCATTCTTGGACGCGATCAAAGTTCAAATCAACTTCAGAGAATGGATCTTCAATGTCTACAGAACGATCAAGTCTGATTTTGTATTCGCAGTAGACGATTTTCCAGACTTTGTAGTTTGATACCCTTATGCACCAGGATCCGGCCTAAGCTTCAACAGTTTTGTCATTTAAGTTTTGTAATTCCTTACATCGTAATTCTTTCAGATGATGATGTTTTATCACCTCTTGTAATTTCATTTCAATCAAGTCATGTCCTTGCACTTAAAGTTTAATTTTTACTTTTTCATACTTARGGGGAGATTGTTAGCTCTCATTTCTTTAAATGTAAAAGTATGGAAAAAGTAATACTGCAAGGGTTGACAGAAGACGATCTGTCACAGAAGACCACAGAGGACCAACAGCAGAAGATGCTCAAGCGTACAAGTCTCAAGTGACAGAACCTCTGTCGTGTCTCACAGAGGTTCTGGAAGATATCTTATACTTTGAAGTGCTTTCAAGTTATATCCAACAGAGCCTCTGTGATGTCTCACAGAGGGTCTGCAGCCTGTCTTCTGTGTAGATCTTCTTTAGCTGCTTTACTTTGGTTTATTAGCTGCTCGTGCTTATCACGTGTTCTTGTTTGTAATCTGTTTTTGATCGAACGGCTTAGATTATTTTACTTTAGGTCATGTCAGAAAATGGTTGCTTGTATAAATAGCAGCATAGGCCCTTGTATTTCAGTGTGCTTCAATATTGTAATTGTCAACATTTTCATTGAATTGAAAATCATTTGAAGCTCTCTCTTGTGTTCATCAATCTTCATTATTGTGTTCTTATTGATTTCTACTTTGGTTGATTCATATCTTTTCCGCTGCATTATCACTGTCAAACAGATCATCCAAGTAAGTAATTAATACCAAGAAACTGAGTTAATCGATCCTACAGGATGTGAGTTATTAAGTTTTGAAAAATTTCTTTTTAAAAATCCACACAAAAAATATTAGGGTTTTTGAAGAAGAATAAGTGATTTGAAACCTTAGATTATAACTAAGTAGGAGAATGTTAATAATCTTTATGTTGGTATTTGAAGAGAATAAGTTCTTAAGTAACCAAACAACATTTTCATAGAAGAAGAACATATCAAATAAGAAAGAAAAGATATCAACCTTTGAGACTTAGAAGAAAAGCTTGAAGGGTGTGAGCGTTCTTAAGTTCTTGCTTGCAAATATGTTTGTAGTAGAGTCTCAACAAGAGTATTTGAGAGCGTAAGACAAAAATGAGAGGAGAAGTCTCATATTTATAGGTAGGAGGATTGAGAAATAGAATGAGGAGAGAGGAAGATATGACTTTTAAAGTTGTGCAATGATGAAAAAGTAGCACGTTCTCATCCACGATTGGATGAAATTTTGAGGGGTCGCGTGTGTCAGTACGGTACGCAGGTGTCAAAAAGAAATCATATCGTTAAAATAAAAATGTCGTCATAAAACATTTCATTTTCTATTTCTTTTAAAACAAAAAGATTTTAAGATATTCAAAAGCCACTTTCTTAAGAATATGAAAGGGTTTTGAAAACATTTAATGATAAGAAGAATCACTGAATGAAAAGATCTTTTGAAACATTTGATCATTGAAGAAAAAAAGCTTTAGTGATGGTTTTGTTTTAAGAAAGGAAAATGTCATAGAAAAAAATATATTTCCATAAAAGGTTCAGTGATAAGAGAAACACTGAAACTATCTTTTATAAACTTTTGAATCACTGAATAAGGAAAGGTTCAGTGATCATTTTGATTTTAAGATAAGATAAGTATAGTATAGAGATATATACATACTTAAAAAGTTCAATGATAGAAAGAATCACTGAAACAAACTTTTAAAATGTTTTGGTCTCTGAAGAAGAAAAACTTAAGTAAATGTTTTAAGCTTTAAAGAAGAAGATTGACTATACATACCTTAGAGAGAAGATATATATTAACTAAAGAGTTCAATGATAGAATAAGAACACTGAATCATTTCACTTACTGATTAATGCGTATAGCTGAAGAAAATTAATCCTCAGCGTTTAGCATTCCAAGTTTGCTGATCAAGATGTTAATGTCTTATCAAGAGACTTTGTGAAAAGGTCAGCGAGTTGGTAATCAGTGGGAATAAAGTGAAGTTCAATATTACCATTCATAATATCATCTTTGATAAAATGATATCGGATCTCAATATGTTTGGTCTTGGAGTGAAGAACAAGGTTGTTTGCACTCACAATAGCACTAGTGCTATCACAATAAATAAGAATTTTAGAAAACTGAAGATCGTAGTAGTTGAGCTGGTTTTTCATCCAAAGGATTTGGCCACAACAACTTCCTGCAGCAACGTATTCAGCTTTAGCAGTTGATGTGGACACATAGTTTTGCTTTTTTACTCGTCCAACTCACCAACTTTCCACCTAGAAGCTGACAGCCTCCAGTGGCGCTTTTTGTATCAATTTTGCAACCTGCAAAATCACTATCCGAATAACCTATTAGGTCAAAACCTGAACCCTTAGGGTACCAGAGACCCAAGTTAGGATTTCCCTTCAAGTATCTGAATATGCATTCAACAGCAATCAGATGGGATTCCTTAGGTTCAGAATGATATCGTGGACAAAGAAAAGTAGAATACACGATATTTGGTCGACTAGATGTAAGATAAAGTAGCAAGCTGATCATTCCTTTATGAACAGTTACGTTTACAGGCTTTCCATTTGGATCCTTATTGAGAGAGACAGAGAGAGAAGGAGCCATTGGAGTTTTCATAGATGAGTTGTTAGAAAGATCAAACTTTTTCAGCATATCACAAACATACTTACTTTTGGTGATAAAGATACCTTTATCGGATTGCTTGATATGGAGACCTAAAAAGTAGGTTATTTCTCCAATCATACTCATATGATAATTTTTCTTCATGCGATCAGGGAACCGAAAACATAAAGAGGGATTAGTGGAACCAAAAATAATATCATCGACATAAATTTGGACTAGAATGATATGACCTTTAACTTTCCTAAGAAATAAGGTCTGGTCAATCTTTCCACGGACAATTTCTCAGGGATGAGAAATGAGGAGAGGGTATCATACAAGGCACGGGGAGCCTGTTTTAACCTGTAAAGAGCTTTATCCAAATGATAGACATGATGTGGATACTTAGGATCAAGAAACCGGGGAGGTTGTTCAACATGAACTTCCTCTTGCAGTTTTCCATTTAGGAAAGCACTCTTTACATCTATTTAGTACACTTTGAAGTCTCTATGGGCAGCAAAGGCTAGGAAGAGTCGAATTGCTTTGAGTCTAGCCACTGGTGCGAAGGTTTCGTCATAATTGATTCCTTCTTCTTTTCTATAATTGTTAGACCCCATAATTCTTATTGTAAAAGTAATGAAAAATGTACAAGTATGGAAGTTTAGAGGACCGATGGAAGAAGAGCTGGAAAAAAGACCTAAGTGTTCAAGACGAACTAGAGATGCGATGAATGGTCCTTAGGTGCAATAAACAATGCATCTCCATCACTCCTCTAGTTATAAGCACTTGGCATATTCTACAAGAGGTCAATCAGAGACATCCAAGCAAAGAAGATATGTAAAGACTCCTAGTTGAACAAACTACCTAGAAGACAGTTGGAGATGACTCATCGACAGTTGGAATCAATTACACAAGGTAGTTAGAGATAACTTCCAAATCCTAGATAGATATCTTATCCCTAGATTGTTATCTCTTAGACTAGATTGCTAGTATAAATAACTAGCATATGTCTTGTAAATAATTACTTTTCTTCTCGTCAAAGTTGTTATAGTGAAATTCTTTGAAGCTTCATAATCTCTTGAATATTCTTTAAGCTGTTCTTCACTATTCTTCATTCATACGATAGATTTAGGTTTCATAAACATAAATCTTCGTGTTATATTGAGAGATATGGGATCAACAATTCGTATAAGAGCCAATTGATTAATTTTACAATCAAAACGATCAATTTGAATATGAGTATTCAAAATCTCTCAATTTTTCTCCATTCTTAAAATTTTCTTCTTCTCTTTTAAATCTCTTTAATGGCCAACTGAAATTCTGCCTACAGTGTTGGTTCCCTCACCAAGCCTCCAACTCTTCAACGTGAAGAGTATCCACAATGATACGCATGGTGAATTTCCTAGAGGGAATGGACAGAAATATTCCAGTCTATGGACGCTTATACAACAACTAAGGAGATATGGGATGAATTGGCTAGCCAACTGGAGGGACGTGCTAAAACGAAGAAAAACAGAAGGGCACAATGCTTGAACGAGTATACGAACTTTAAAGCATTGTGTGATGAACTGATACAGAAGACATATGATCATTTCAATACATTGATAAATCAATGTCGTAGAAACGACATTGCAAGGATGAAAGAGGAAAATAATGTCTTTTTCCTCAAAAGTCTCGGTGATGAGTGGACGCAACTGTCGATGTCTCTAAAAGAAAATCAAGACTTAGACAGTTGGTCACTTCATGACGTATATGAAACACTTGTTCCCCATGAGAAATATATCTTGAAGAGGAAGGTGTCCATCGGAGGACCTCTTGCCTTGGTGTCGGAGGAAAAGGAGGTGACAAGGAGCTCTTCCAAAGAACATAAGAAGAAGAGCAAGAAGGCCTTGATAGTTGAATCAGAATCTGAAGAAGAGGTTTCAGACTCTGATGATGATCTCAAGGCATTTGCCAAATCCCTTGCCTTGATCACCAAGCAATTCCAGAAATAATCTGTGAATTGCCAGACATTGTAATATCCGTTTTTGTTAATAAGTTGATCAGATAGTTAATTTCGAAATATTCGGATTAACTGTTTTCTGATTCTTTTGTTTGTGTGAGAAAAGGTTTATATTGGTTTAATTAAATAAATTATTAGGGAGCGGGAGTTGGCTTCTTAGGCGCCGCCCCCAAGGAGTATACCAGTTACTATTTATAGTAAGTTGGATGAAGGAAAAAGGGGTGGGTTCACCTAGTAACATTCTCCTTATATTGTCTTTCCTTCTTCGGTAGAAAAAGAGATAAAAACTTCGACCAGGATTCTTGTTTAAGGTGAGTGTTAAATGCTTTTGAGTATCTGATTGTTAATATACAATTCAATTGCTATTATAACTGGTTTACAATGAATTACATTCCATATTATACAGATTATCCTTAAACCGGACAAGAGATGTCCGGGGTATTCCTTAAACCGGACAAGAGGTGTCCGGGGTTTATTCAACCGTCTAAGTGACAACCGGATTTGTCCTAAACCGCTTAAGAGGCAATCAAATTCTCCTTAAACCGCCCAAGAGGCAACCAGGCTTTCCTTAAATCGTCCATGAGATGTCTGGATATGCGTAAGTCGCTGAAGTGTTAATCGAGGTAATAATCTTCATGTGTTGTCCGGATTAGATATCTGGACAATGATTGACCGGATTCCATATCCGGCTAAGTTGTCTGGATTCCATATCCGGTTAGTGTTGTCCGGATTTCAAATCCAGTGGATGATTGATTAGACTTTATTTTGAATTAAAGTTCTTATCGATGTAATGACAATGTAGATGTAATGGCGGTGTAACCGCGAGAGAGATGTAATAGCGGTGTAACCGCGAGAGAGATGTAATAGCGGTGTAACCGAGAGAGAGTTGAAATGGCGGTGTAACCGCGAAAGAAATGTAATGGTGGTGTAACCGCGAGAGAGATGAAATGGCGGTGTAACCGCGAGAAAGATGTAATGGCGGTGAAACCGCGAGAGGAAAAGTTTCTATAACAAATTATAGATAAGATGTTGTATATGTACATGTTTGATTCTAAACTACTAGTTTGGAAAGTAAGTTGTTTGTATGATATTTATACACTCACTAGACCTTTTGGGTCTAACACTCAGTTGTTGGAACTAACCGATTTTGTAGGTCAACATACCTCGCAGGACAAAGGCAAGGGGAAAGTTTAGAATTGATGAAACTTAGTTAATCATAAATGTATTTAAGAAAGTTTTTGTTAGCCCAGGTTTTGTAAACAATACTCTATTTTGTTTTATGAGTATGTGTATGTGGATTATCTGTACGTGGTAATTGTGGGTTGTTATAATTGGTATCAGAGCCTTAGTTTAAGGGATCTGGGTATTTGCGAAATACTTAGACTTAAACTAGAGGTGTGGAAGTTATGATAATATGTTTCACTGGGACTATGAACATGGGGAATATGTTATAGCTGAACCTATTATGAGAAAAATAGATTATATATGACTGATATAATCTGAGTTGTGGATAGACTTGAGGATAACCGTGTTATTATGATTTGATTATGTGAATAATCATATGTGTTTAAATGTACAGAAAGAGTCATACACTGAACATAGCAGATAATCGTAATCAATCGGAAAGAACCTCTACCGGTTATGGAAGAGGTCGGGGAAGAAGAAATGTAACACAAGGAGAGGACCCATAACATGTAATGACAATAGAAACGCGAAATCGCAGCAGGGGTCGAGGAAGAGGTAGAGGTACTAGACAAGAACAGGAATTGTCGACTCAAGAAAGTTCTATGTTTGGTCGTGGTAGAGGAAGAGCAAGGGGTGGACACAATGTTCCTGATCCCGGATTTATTACCCAAGAAATGTTGGCAACAGAGTTGGGAAAGTTCCAAGAAAGTTTGGTGAACTTGTTGGGATGTACAGCCCAAAATAATCCAGAAGTAGTAAGAAATCCCAATTATCAGGAGGAAGCCAGAGCTAGTACCCCCGAAACTGGTACATATGTACCCCTTACTTCGTCCTCAACTGTGACAACAGTCAAATTCGAAATCACAGGTTAGCTTTTATTAAGATTATATTAGTGTTATTGAAGTTAATTTATAGATTAAGAGTTAGTTAGATTAGTTTAGTTGAAAAATTTTAAGAATTTTCGGCAGTTGCTTAGAAAGTCCGGTTCCGGTCCGAAATTATCTGAAACGTCCTATACAGTACCAAATGCTCTAATTTAT
>NW_020201993.1:14690-17197 GCF_001531365.2 Cynara cardunculus var. scolymus
TTTATTTGATGGTGGTAATCCATGACCCAAACATTAGAACTCAAAATGATAGATAGAATCATGATTTTATGTAAGTTTATTTCTTAAAAACCTTTTCTTTTGGTGCTGACAGATTATGTGCATGTGCACAAATCGTCCATATCTTGTAAATGGCTTGTTCAAATGTTATGAGGTTTCTTCTAAAAGTTTATTTATTGAGTTGGGGTTGTAATTCATTTGGTCTCACTCAAAAACATTGAGTTTTGACCCCCCAAATGCTCAAAACATTGTATATGTGCATCTGAGAGTTTTTCAGTAGGTAACCCCTACTTTGAACAGCCATAACTCTCTAGATAATCATCCAAAATTGTTGATTTTTCTTCTGGATGTTAGTTTAATGAGTTACCTTTCAAATGCCACCGATTTCACTCAATATTGTGGTTATTTGTGGTATTAATTACTCAAAATAAGATGAACATGCAATCTGTCCGATTTTGACAGATTTGTATATGTGTGTTCCATCGACCATATCTCTCTCTAAACTTAATGAAAAAGGATGATTCTTCTTTGGAGAGTTAGCTTTATGGGTTATCTCCTACATGCAAGTGGAATCACATAAAATATGGAGTTTTTATCTCCAAGCACCTAAAACTCTATAGGTGTGCAAACTGTGAAACCACCATTAGGTAACTCTTACTTTGAATGTTAATATCTTTCTATTTACTTGTTCTCAATGTATGATTCTTCTTCTAAAACATTCTTTTATGAGTTAGGATTCATTTGAATCCGGTTTCATTCAAAAATATGATGTTTTGAGGCATGAATTTCTGCAGTGTTAGGTTTTCAGTCCAACTTGAATTTCTGCAGAAAACCTAGTAGAACTCTTTTAATGAGTGTTTTACTAACATGGTACAATATGCCATTTCAATTATGAAAAGTTGCATTGCATAAATTATTTGAATCATCATCTCATGCCCCAAATAAAAACCATATAAAAAGATGGGAATTTATCTCATTTTTAAAGCCTCTTTATTTGATCATCTTATGTATCTTAAGTTTCTGTCCAGAATCAAGAATTCTGGATTTGGTTGAATTTGTAAAATTTGATATTTTATTGGATTATAGCATCATTTTCGGTATAAATTAATTCTTTAATGAGCATATGGACATTATGGACTATTGATAATATTATGGAACATAAGTAGACAAATAAGGACTTAAGATTTATTAAACCCCATAGGTAGAGATAAATCAATAAGTGATGGTTTTGGATATTCCTATTGATAGGGAAACGTTGATCTAGCGTGGTATTCGGATCGTATTACTTTTTCTTTGTAGAGCTCTGTGTGTCCTGATTTACTGATCAATCTTCATCATATCTTCATCACAACAATGGCAGATTCATAGATTTAACAATAAGAACAATATGAACACATATATGAATATTGAGAGGAAAAGTCAATCCTCTCAATTTTGGTCAAACCTTCTATTATGCACGTATGTATTACAATGAAGCTCCTCTCACCCTAATTACAAAGACTTAACCATATTTATATGGTCAAACTACAAAGACAAGTCAAAGTCAAACCTCTAAAGAAAAGTCAAACACGCTGACTTTTACAATTAGACTATTTATAAACTTTCAAGACGAATACAATTAATACTGATTTCTCAGCCTAACATCCTCCCCCTTTGTATTCAGACTTGAAAGAAAATTCTGCGCTTTAAGTCCTTGTTTGAACTTTGAAACATTAAGCACAAAATGTCTTCTTCACAAGAAATCTTCAACTTATAATCTTCAATCAATCAACTGTTGAGATAGATCTTCTAGCATTCTCYCCCTCGAATGTAGAATCACGGTGATCTTCTCTTTTGACAATGTAGATCAAAAACAATCTTCAGAAACACTGTACAAGATGCGATCTTCAAAGAATCTTCAGATAACAATTCTTCAGTAAACTTTTGTTAAGATGATCTTCACATTCAACATCTCTCTGTCAATGTAGCACACAAATAATCTTTCTTTAATCATCTTCAGTCGCACTTCTTCTTTTGTGTCTTTTGCCAACACTGAATTTACTCCCCCTTGATCTTTGCATCAAATTCCCTTTAAAATGTTCGGAAATGAATATTTCATTCATTATTACATATACTCCCCCTTATGATGAAATGAGAATCATGCCATCATACAAAATATGAATGAAATTTTCCGTTTAAGCTTGTCAGATCATGAAACTGTAAGTAGATCTTTGCAAATCCACTTATTTAATCTTTTTAGGTTAAGGGAATGGGAATATAACAACCAATTTCAACGTATGAAACTGTTTTCAATCTTATAAAAGATTGGCATGTGAGTATAACATATATACTCAGTACAACGGATGTACTGTATATATGAGACTTTTTGATGATCATCTCACCAGGTCTTCCATTCAATCATCGATAGCTAAAAAATAGTATATCTATGAACGTTTTGGCAAATTAACATATAAAATGCTAAATCTGTGTAGTGTAAAAGAATAAAGCAA
>NW_020201993.1:17292-18682 GCF_001531365.2 Cynara cardunculus var. scolymus
TTTATCTGTTGAGAGATAAATGAGTAGTTGGTAGGTTTGTGACAAGAATTGGCCTGGGCTTTGCCTTTTTCAATATTAGTCTCCAAAGAATCGAGAACTAATAGATTATGTGGTATGCCCGGATTATGTAAGTTTGGAACAGGATATTCGTATTCTTTTAATCCTGACACAACTCTCGTCATTTCTTTTTGTTCACAACAACTACCCCTCTCTTTTTCATTTTAAACTCAGCACACAAACCCTTTTTATATTTAGACTCACTCAGATATGGTTGTCCTCTTGGGTAGGTCTGTCGGTTTTGACATTCCATAGAGGTATTTCTGATAAGCACTCAGTCCCTCCTAAAGTATTGCGTTATGCACATATGATCATAATGAATGATCAAAAATATTATTTCATTAAAGCATAATGATCAGATAAAAGTTGATCAAATAATTTGGCTTTAAGCACGATCAATAAAGAATGATGTGACAACAATTCGATTATTCAACATGTATGAGAGAAATGAATGAAGATCTGTAAGAACAAGTTTACAGATTCTGATATTCAAAAAATGAATGAATGTGTATCAGTCAAAGAAAAACAATATCAGAAAACAAAATTGAATACAAACGAGTGTATTATCACCGAAAATGATTTTCGTATGAGAGACGTGATAATAACAGTTTGAAGAATAGCTGAAACAGGTATTGAAATTATGTACGATGAGAAGTTACGCAAGTAAAATCTCAGGAAATACCTGTTCAGAGAATGTACTCATTTTCAAAAAAAATCACTTTTCCAAAAACATTTATTGAACTTTCTAGGAAACTCCCCCTAGAAAGTAGATTAAAGTAATAAATCTTTTAAGCTCAAAAATGAAAAGAAAAAACATTTTAAGCATGGGTTCTAAACTGGGTGTTTAGAAACCACACTCGGTAAAGCACAGGTTCTGAACTAAAGTGTTCAGAAGCCTTAGTTTGAAATAAGTCACAACTCCCCCTACATCGGTGTATCATTGAAATGATATTCTGATCAGCATAAATTTGTCACACCTGCAAAACCAAATCAAGTAGATTTTGGTACCCAAACAAACTTGGGTCCTAATATGTTAGTATTTGGTTGGGGTATGTTGTAACTTCCAAATCATTTCTTTCTATAAGATGTATTCTTTTCAGCACTATGAACAGGATGACCAGGATTAAAATATGAATCGTATGAGTAATTGTGATGATACTTGTTCTTACCTTTCCAGTTATTCTGATAACTGTTATCTCCATGCCTCCTGTTGAACCTTTTATTATTGACAAAACTGTTGGTTCTGCATGTTGAGCACAAAATCCTTCTCTTGCTAAGATTAATCAAATCATTAGTAGACTTCACAATGCAAGGAAGATTGTTAGTACCAACA
>NW_020201993.1:19797-28070 GCF_001531365.2 Cynara cardunculus var. scolymus
TCTACATAGCGGAGAGTGTTCTCGAATACTTCAAACCTAGACTCAAATGCCTTMTCTATGCTTTCACACTCTTCTTTATAATGTGTCTTTAAAACATTGAGAAATACTTCCTCCTTATAACCTTTAACTCTCTTTTCCAGAGCAATAATTGTCGCTCTGAAGTTCTCAGATACAACTGCCATTTTAAAAAATTGATTGATAAGATAAGAATCTATGCAGTGAAATCAGATAAAAGAAATATGAACAGTTAAGCTCAAAAGGAACAGAAAAACACAAACACTGAAAAACTCACGCAAAAACAAATATACAATGATCCAAAGAGAAAACCTAAACACAAACAAACTAAGACACCAAAAAAACAGATCAGATATTCTCAAACAGTTAAAAAAACACAAAAATAAAATCTAAACAAAACTAAAACTCAAAACTTCACAAAACAAAAATCTTTTGAAGTCTGGAGATGAAATACAGTCAAAAATCCACCAGCAGTCTCCAAACCAAGAGGTCTTGCACTTTCTTGTTGCCTTCTCCACTCAATATATCAGATTTGTACACATGTACACATGCTGTTCCAGAGTACAAATAGCAGCAACACTTGCTAATTTGTTGTACAATTCTAAGCCTCCTTACTGCACAAACTGTTTCTTTCTTGCTACTGCTTGCTCCTGCACACTGCTGTTACCAACACAGCACAACACACATCCATGCAAATCAACACAACACTGCTGTTAATATACAACTTTAAAATGAAGCTGATAAATCTATGGTTAAGATCTGATGTTGTCTGTTTAATCTGCTTTCAAGATGTGCACACTGTGTAGCTGCTGTTTCAAACGACTAAAAGCAAGAATAATCACAAAAACAGCAAACACAGTCACAAAAATGAAGCTGCTGTTTTTGTTCTGTCTAAACAACCTGCTCACCTGCACAATCTTCGTCAAATCTGTTTAAAGCAAAAACAGATCACTAACCATGTTGCTGTTTACTATTTTCCAAAAAAAAAAACAGTCATAAAATCAACGCTAAACCAATGCAAAACCAATGCTAGCTGCTGTTTTAAAAAGCTGTTGCTGCTGCTTGCTTAACACTGCACACAGCACATTTGTTTAACACAGTCTGCTCAACAATTTGCTTCCATACTGCTTCAAATCTGTTTAAAAACAGTTCAAGACTACACACTAAACTCAGTCAAGATAACTTCTATTCCAGACTCAAAACCTGCTGTATATTACTAAACTACACAATCTGCTTCTGTACTTGAAATAAACTCTAAACAGTTCATAATAAACTGTTAAACAGTTGCTTCTGTAATTGAAGTATAACAACCTCACCAACAGTAATCAAGATACCAACAGTAATCAAAACAGACTACCAGCTAGTACAATCATCACATGTGCATCAGACAGTAGACTTAGACTACAAACATGCAACTGAATCAGCTCAATGAACAATTGATTTATAAATGCAACTATAGTTGACTGTTTAAAAACAATGTTTCATATATGCTACCTGCTGCTGCTTCTTCAACCAACAGAATCTGTGTAACTGTGTAACAGTGCAAGAAGGTAAAACTTGTTGTCCAAACAAAACAGCAAGTTCAAACACATAACAGTTTTCCTTTCTTCAAACACAAACAGTTGCTGTTGTTCTTGTTGCTACTGTTCTACGTTTTTGAGATTGCTGCTGTTGCTGTTACTTCACAAAATTGTTATTTGAAACCAGTCACCTGCACTTACTGTGTGTGCACTGTTAAACGCATATTTAGATATCTTAAGGGAACTCCTAATATGGGTCTTTGGTACCCTAAAGGCTCAGGTTTTGACCTTATTGGTTATTCGGATAGTGATTTTGCAGGTTGCAAAATTGATAGGAAAAGCACCACTGGAGGCTGTCAGCTTCTAGGTGGAAAGTTGGTGAGCTGGACAATTAAAAAGCAAAACTTAGTGTCCACATCAACTGCTGAAGTTGAATATGTAGCCACTGGTAGCTGTTGTGCCCAAATTCTTTGGATAAAAAGCAGCTTATTGACTATGATCTTCAGTTTTCCAAGACTCCTATTTATTGTGATAGCACCAGTGCCATTGCAATTGCAAACAACCCTGTTCTTCATTCCAAGACTAAACATATTGAGATCCGATATCATTTTATCAGAGATCATGTTRTGAATGGTGATATTGAACTTCCCTTTGTTCCAACCGAGTATCAACTCGCTGACCTTTTCACCAAGCCTSTTGATGAGACAAGATTTAATGTCTTGATCAGCGAATTGGGAATGTTGAACACTGAAGATTAACCTTCAGTCATTAAACATCACTCAGAAAGTGAAATGATTCAGTGCTCTATACTTAACACTGAACTCTTGAGTAAATATATCTACTCTCTTAAGGTATGATTACTCTTCCCTTTTCTAAAAACTTAAAACTCTCATTGAATGTTCTTTTTTTCAGTGATAAGATGTTTTAAAAGGTGGTCTCAGTGATTCTCTTCATACCACATCTTAAAGTATATCTTTATACTTTTATCTTAAAAATCTAAAACGATCACTGACCTTTTCTTCAGTAACCAAAAAGCATTTTAAATGCCAGTTTCAGTGTTCCTCTTCGCTGAAATATGATGTCTTAAAACCATCACTGAATACTTTTGTTAGGACTAAAAAATCAGTATTAATTATATTCGTCTTGAAAGTTAAATATAGTCTATAATTGTAAAAGTCAGCGTGTTTGACTTTCTTATAGATGTTTGACATTGACTATTGTTTAGTATGTTGACCATATAAATAGTAGGTGGTCTTTGTATTTAGAAAAGAGAGCTTATTGTAAATCATAATACGTATTGAGAGGTTTGACCAAAGTTGACTTTCTCTCTCATTGTTCATGTGATGTTCTTGATGTTCTTACAAGTTAAATCTTAAATCTGCCATGATTATGGAGCTTAATATGAAGATTGATCATTAAAGTGGGACTCACATTTGGTATCAGAGCTGGATTGCAAGAAATCGGATGAAGAAATCTGAGATAGGTGAAGAGTTTTATTTTCTGAATTTTCGTGTTCTTAATTTTTTTTTAGATTTTGATCCGAATTTTTTTTAAATTCCTGTGTTTTTGTGTTTAAATAATGATCAAAATGCTCGAAATTGCATTGTGAATCTTTGTTATTCACAAAGATTTGTGATTTGATCATTCGTTTTTTTAATTTTAGGCGGATTTTGTGTTTTTAGAATTTTTCGTGTTCTTGATTTTTTTTAAAAACCAGTGTTTTTGATCCATTTCTTTAAAGTTTTTTCGGTTTTTATGTTTTTGATAGTTTTGATCTGATTTTAATTTTTAGTTTTGAATTAGTTTGTTGTTAACCCGTCCAAATCCAACCGGTTTAAACACTTAGGATTTCTATGGGCTTAAATTCAATCTGGCCCATTATAGTTTGACCGGATAAGAGTCCTCTTGATTGGAATGAAATTCAAGTCGCAGGCTTCATTCAGTTTGAGCGGATAAGAAGTAAACAGTACACCACTTCAGAGGGGAAGAGTTTACACCGCACACCTCTTGACCGGATTGTTCTCCGGTTTGATTCATAGCATCATTTGATTTCTAGTCTAACTCTAATCCGCACACAATTTGATCGGATTATTGAGCGGATTCATAGCAGCTTTGAGCGGTTTAAGCTAAACCGCACATCATTCCATCGGATTCGCACAAATCAGGTAAGTCTCAGGTTTAGGTTTTAATTTTGAACGGTTTATACCTAAAACCGATTACTTCTTGAACGGATTTTGATTTTACAGTGAGCAGACTGGTGATTGTATACGTGAGCGATTTAGGTTCAACCTTGAGTGGACTAGTGAACGGTTTAGTACTTAGAAATTTTGTGTATCGAGGTGTCCGGACTTCTAAACCACTCAATTCCTCTTACCCAGAATTTTAATTGTTCATTGTTTCTTGATTCAATTTGGTAAATTGCTCAATATCTTGTCAAGAATCGATTCCATTTTAACTGTTTTCATTGGGATTCTTAATTGTTCAACAGCTTTCGTGTTGGATCATTGTAACAGCTTCTATCAGCTACACAGGTTCTCATAGGTTAAATAGCATTTACAATCTGTTTTGAGTTCAATACAGTTGGTAAGCTGCTTGCTGTTTAACAAACGTGTTTTGATCATTTCTAATCTGTTTAACATCAATTTGCTGTTGGTGAGGTTGCTGTTGGTGAGGTTGGTGAGGTTGAGCATTTCTAATCTGTCAATTTGCTGTTGACAGATTTATATTGTGCTTTCAGGTTTAAGATTTGCATGTTGTCTGGTTTACACTCTTGTGTTGACAGGTTTAATATACATGTTGTCTGGTTTAGCCTTGTGCTGTGTTTGATTTACATTCATAGTTGTGTCCGGTTTAAGCTTCAAGTCTTGACAGGTTTAAGCTTCAAGTCTTGACAGGTTTAAGCTTCAAGTCTTGACAGGTTTAATATTCAAGCTGACAGGTCTAGACATTTGCAGGGTGCGGTTTAGTAATAAGCAGTGACAGTGTGCAGGTGACAGGTTGATATCAAGCTCTGGTTCGATTTAAACAATGTGCGGGTTTCAGCAGCATATGTGATTTCAATTGCCATTTTGCATCAACTCAGTACTGAGCAAAGCAGAAAGAAAGCCTTTGATGAGTTTTGTATAAATCACTCAAGACTGGGCAGCCTTGTTCATTTTGAAAATTTTGCCTGTTTTGAGTTCCATCTTCCAAGGTTCATACTCAGGTGGGTTAAATATACTTTCAAGGATTGTTTTGGCTGCAGTTTATTTGTCGAGCACAGGTAAATCACTCATCTTTCATCGCTGTTAATATTTGTCTACTGTTAAGTTGCTCTTGAGGTTGTTCTGTACAGGTTCTGTGTGATTGTTTTTCGATTTCAAGGTTAATGATTTGAGAATTGTTAAGTCTTGAGCAGCAACAACAAGACTAAAATAGCAGCAGACTTAGTAAGCTGATTTGAAACAGAATCTGTCAAACAACAGCTGCTACACAGTTTTGAACGTGTTGTGTTTTTGAGTTGCTGTTTTGATTTTGAAGTTCTGGAATCTGTTTAGAGTGGGCGGTTTCTTTGAGGACTGGAACAATAGCCCAGCAACTAATCAACAAGTTTAGGTTTGTGTTTTGGTAAGTTTGATTGGTAAGTGAAAGCTGGATTCAAGTTGTATTGACAAGATTCAAGTTGTTATTGAGGTAAATGTCTGTCAATGTCTTGTTGAGCTGTTTCTGCATCCTTCTTCTTTGGGAACATTGTGACATGTTTAGATACTTGCTGTGACAGGTTTACATTTTAGCTAAACAGGTACATTGTTTTAACCTTGTGCATTATCTGTGTTTGTGAACTTGAGGACTAGAATAGACTTGGCCATATTGTTCAAGCTAACAGCCTAACTGTGTTATTGATTTGATTGTTCAACTGTTTTTGTGACAGGTACATCAAAGTACACTTTGGAAGGTTTAAGGCATAGCAAGCTTTTATTAGATACACAACCCAGGTGGGACAAAGTGTACTTGCACAGAAGACTCCGATAGTCTGAACTGAAGTTAGAGGGAAGCTAAAAGTTGAAGATAGAAGAGTGAAGTGAAATTGTGTGTCTGAGATCAAGTCTAAGCATACTCTGAAGAGCGTTCATATCAGTGAAGATACATTGTAGCTATATTTTAGACTGGTGTCGATAATTGTACATTGTATTGTATTTGGGCTTGGATCAGTTTGTTTTGGACTTGGACATTATTTTTTTTTGGCTTATTTTTGTTGTGTTTTTGATTTTGTTTTTCATTTGTGTTTAGATTTTATTTTTGGATCATCTTATATATGTGTTGTGTGTCTTTTAACTGTTTGAGAATTTTTGAACTGTTCTGCGTCGCGTAAACTGTTTCTTATCAGTTTTAACTGTCTTTGACTGTTTTTAACAGTTTTTTAACTGTTTTCAACGATTTTGACTGTTTTTACTGATTTTTGACAGTTTCTCGTCGTTTTACTAAATTCTCATCAGTTTTAGTGTTTTTCTATTTTTTTTGAGCTTAACTGATTGTGTTTCTTTTTTACCTGATTTCACTGCATAGATCCTTAACTGATAGATTTTTTTAATGACAGATATTATAAAGCAGTTGAGAGAGAAGATTGCTGAGTTGGAAAAGAGTGTTATGGAGTATAAAATTCAGAATTATACTAATGAGCAATGTATTAAAACTTTGAATCGGGAGAATAAAGAAAGGTTAGAAAGAGTTGAGAATGATTCCAAGTCTCAGATAAATGAACATAAAACTCAGATTGATAAACTTAAAAACTCTTTGAATGATGTCAGAATGGAATGTCAAAAAGAGATAAATAAAAGGATTAAGACTAATAATGATTTGTTCAGCAAACTCCAAAAAGTTCAAATGGAACTAACTGCTGAAAGGAACTCCCCAAGGAACAATTCAGATATAAAGGATTTAACTGAGAAGTTCCATAAGTCTGAGAATGATCTAAATGAATTAAAGAAATTATTGGACTTAGAGAAGGAGAAATATCTGACAGCTGAAAAGAATTTAAATGTGGAAAGAGCAGAGTTTGAGAAGGAGAAGAAGAGATTCATTGGAGTTGAAAGAAAGTTTGGAACTGAACAAGAATCTTATGAAAATAAGATTAACTCTCTCGAGCTGAATGCAAAGATGCTTCTAAAGCAAATCTCGAATTTTGAGCAGCTTATCATTTTGGAACAAGCGAAGAATGTTAAAGAAAAGAAAGACATCTCCGAAGACTGTCAGAGCTAACTACAGAAACTGTCTGAAAGCATTGATTTAAAGCAAAAGGCTTTAGACGAAGAGAAAAAGCANTTCTGAGGGAAGTCGAATAGCTTGACCTCCTCTCCATGTACTTGTTAAGAATTTTGTGCAAGAAGATAAGGTCAAATACACAGAGGTTGTGGAGGTCAGCATCTGTGAACGTGTAGAGGTTGCCGTCATCCCTCTTCACTACATATTGGGCATAAAGCACGGTCTTCTTCAGCATAGTCCTTGGAGATCTGGTTTCAAGAGAAGTTATCACATGCTTTGAGAAGACCTGCTCGCGTGGCCTTGTGAGCTTTGAGAAGTGGAACTTTGCAGCGGCAGAGGGCATTCTTTTAAGCTCTGGATCGTAAGGGGGCTCTTTGTCCACGACAGAATAACGCCACCACAGAATCTCCTTTACAGTGGTTACGGGCTCTGTGCGCACTTGCTGCATGGGAATTTTGCTCATCGATTCAAGGATCTCAGTAACCCTTTCCACTGTGGCAGATTCTGGTATTCTGGTTTCTTCTTCTTCTAGTATCGGCCTTTGGGTGGACCCCTTTGGTAGGATTGGCTTGACAGTTCCTACCAGAGTGTCAAACGTACCCGTGGACGTTTCCTCCTTCGCCGTTTTGGAAGAAGAGCCTTCTCTAGCTATGGGGATAGGGGCTCTGCCCTTTCTTGCTTGTGCCTCTGCCAAAGACGCCTTTAACGCTTGAACGAGTTATGGGTCATCATACTCTTCTTCATTTATCTCCTCTGGTGTCTCAGAGCTTCACCCCTTCTATGGCGACTCCTCTACAGCTTTACCCTTGCCTTTCCCCTTAGGCTCTGGAGATTTATCTTTTGAGAACAAGGCAGCTGTAGAGTCCACTATCTTTAGTGGTTTGGCAGAGGTTATCTTCTTAGGCTCTTCTGCTCTCTTCTTTGTCTTCTTCTCCCCCTCATGTCGATCATGGTCATCACCTCCTTCATCGTCATGGATTTTGGTGGCTTCTGTTTTGCAAGTGGTAAGGGGAGCCTTCTTCAATCGCCTCAGAATCCTGGTAGCCGCCTTCTCCATTTTCTCGATCACCAACTCAGCGTTCACAGAAGCACTGCTTATGTCGATCTCCGTGGCCCACTTCATTTTAGAGATGCTGCGATAGATTTCGCATCTTAAGGTGTCACCCTCTTTGACGAGCTTTGAAGTGCAGTCTCTTATTGATTGGTTGGAAGCTCGGGCTTCTTTGAGGAGTTGGTCTGTATATTTCTGCATGATCTCTCCTAGGGCTTCAACTATTGCGTCTAGCTCTCTGCGAGTGGCTAGATGATTGATGTTAGCCCTGGAGGATTTAGAGTCAATGCCGTAGGTGACCGCAGAGGAGAACATGCCTTTGATCCCTTCTTTGAAGGCAGAGTAGTCTGTGTAGCCGACGGAGATGAAATCAGCAGCAAACTGGGCGGCTACCTCTGATAACTCTGTCTTCAGCTTTTGGATTGAGGAAGGGTTGAGAGACAGAG
>NW_020201993.1:28540-30209 GCF_001531365.2 Cynara cardunculus var. scolymus
TTTGGGTTGTGACGAGTCCTTGGGTGATTGGACTCTTATTTTAAAACCAACATTCTTTTGAGAGGATGTTGGAGTATGTTGTGGTTCCCGGGTAGTGCATTCGACAGAGGACAAAAGAATGTCCTCTACGAGGTTAGCTTGGGTTGGGCTCAGCGTGTGTACGCCTTTTTCAATAGGGGATCCCTCTAGAACAGGGTCCCTAGAAACATGGGTTGCACTGGGAGGGGGGCTAGGATGTGTGCCTTCGACATCTTTTACTCCCTCTTCTATCTCCAACTCTTCCTCTTCGTCGTCTAATACGACCTCTGTCCCCAAATCAGCTACTTCCGTAGGCGCTTTAAACTCCTGTTGAATTTGGAAGATAACATCTTGTATCTGCTCTATTGGGGACTCCTTGTGAACCACCTTGCACAACCTTCTGCGCTTTGGAGCAGCCTCTGCAGGGCTTTCTTGTATCACAGCCACTGTGACCACATCCTCTGCGGGTTGGGCCTTCTTTGATTTCTTCTTCTTAGGCTTTTGCAGAGGACTACTTGGACCCTCTTCTTCTTCTGTGGGTCTCTTCTTCCTTTTCTTCTTCTCAGAAGAGTCGACACCCTTCTAAGTCTGCTTAGTCTTCTTAGGTGGGGGACTTACTACTCTAGGTCTTTCCTCACTCACCTCTCTAGCCTCTGTTGGCTCCTCCCTTCTTCCCTCTACTCTCAATTTTTGTACTTTCTCACCTAATAGGATAACTATGCATGGAGGGGTTTCAGGGACCGGCTCGGGTCTCCTGTATCCACGTCTGTACTCTTTCCTATCTCCATGGCTAAGGTATTTGAGCATGGCTTTCTACAAAGGTCTGGGGCTTCTGTACCGTAGCTCATGCTCTGTCGGATGGAACTCTTTCAACGGATACAGCCTCGTACTTGAACTCTGCAGAGGGCAGCTTCTCTACTAGCATTTCCCCAAAGACCAGACCAAAGAACCTCTGTAAGATAAGGTTTGGATGATTGAGGTCCTCTTTGGCCTTCTTTTGCGCCTTTACTTTTGAATTCTCACCCCTCTGTGTAGCGCACTTCTTCTTGATTAAACCCACCAAGTCTTCAAAGATAAGTTGTGCGTAGTCAAGGGGCAGGTTGAAATATATTCCATACACAATGGAAAGCATGGCGTGAGAGGTTTGGTCATGACTGCCGACTTTCCCTGTTAGACAGCAGTTCACTATCGAGAATAGAGTATTCCAGATTGGGGGAAGGCCTTTTCGTTTGAACTGAGTCCTTTTCACAATTTTAATCTGGGCAGCGAAGGAATGAAATTCAAGAAATTGAATTAGTTCATCGTCTGTTGGGGTTGGGGCGAAAGCATCCAAATTGAGAGATTCTAAGGAGGGTAGGTGCAGGGCTGTTCGAAGGGTATTCACATTAAGTTCCATTGACACAAGAGATTTGTTGATTGGGTGAGAAGCATAACTGTGTGTCCTTAATCACTGATCAATTCTTCATAATCTTCATATCAATCATGGCAGATTCAGATTTAACAATAAGAACATCAAGAATAGTTGAGAGGAAAAGTCAAACAATACAATTAAGTCAAACTCTCTATTATTAATTGATTATTACAATTGAGCTCCTCTTTTCTAATTACAAAGATTACCAACCTATTTATATGGTCAACATTCTAAACAAAG
>NW_020201993.1:34014-38312 GCF_001531365.2 Cynara cardunculus var. scolymus
TATTAAAAATATCTTTATTCACTTTATTCCAAGAAATCAGGTTATCAGTGAAATCTTTTTCTACATAACGAATAATGTTCGCGAGTTCTTCAAACCTAGACTCAAATGCCTTCTCCATGCTTTCACACTCTTCTTTATAATGTTTCTTTAAAACATTTAGAAACACTTCCTCCKTATAACCTTCAACTCTCTTTTCCAGAGGAAAAATTATCTCTCTGAAGTTTTCAGATACAACTGCCATTTCAAAATTATTGATCAGTTAAGAATCTATGCAGTGAAATCAGATAAAAAAAATACGAACAGTTAAGCTAAAAAAGAAACCGAAAAACACAAACACTGAAAAACACACGCAAAAACAAATATACAATGATCCAAAAGAAAAACTAAACACAAACAAAATAAAAAAAACAAAAACAACTAATACAACTACTAGAAGCCCAAAAAGAATAATGTCCAAGTCCAAAAACAAACAGATTCAAAAAAACAGATCAAAGACAGTCCAAAAACAGATGCAGTCCTTTCTTCTTGTTCACACAGCAAACAGTTAATTTCAAAATCGTCCTGAAATACTCAAAGCTGCTGTCAAAATAGTTGATGTCAAAATGTGTAGCTGCTTTTAAAAATCATGGTGTCAGCATCTACATTCAAAAACAGCTTCTCTTTTAAAGCATCTAAAACCGAAGACAAGACAATACTAAACCTGGGCTGCTTTGCTGTTATTTCTATTATAATGCACAATGTTTTCTTCTTGCCAAACACGACAGCAAGACCTGCTGTTAACTGTTACAGACTTGCTATGAATCTGCTGTTTTGAAACTTTACTTACTAAATCAGCCGCCTGGCTGCTGTTTACAAAACCTGTTAAACCTCAACAAACAGCTTCTATACAGCACACAAAATAGAACCTGTGTAGAACAAACTCAAGAGCAACTTAACAGTAGCCAAAACAGTACTAGAAAAATAAATTGTTTTAAAAAATATGGATGCTGTTGCTGTTTTAAACTATTTTAAGACTATCAAAAACCTGTCCCTGCTGCAGTTAGGCAAGAAGCAACAATGCTGCTGTTCTTGTTCTGTCTCTACAACCTGCACAGCCCTGCACACTTCTTGGTTATTCAAATTAAAAAACAACAGCAACTAAATGTTGTTACTGTTGCTGCTATCTTCTCCGCTGTGGACTGTAGTTTCCACACCAACAACTGCTCACTAAACAGGTTCCTTCTTTGTCCCGGGCTACTGAGTAACTACAAATGAGCTGCTGTCGATTTCTAAGCCTTCTTACTGCTCAAGCTGCTGTTATGCCTTAAAACCTTTCAAATCTGTTATATCCTTATCTGCAAATTAGTTGTTGTTGCTGTTGCTTCAAATCTACAAATTCCTTAAAGAAACAGTCAGTCACTGTTAATGCATGAGATTTACACTGGACAATGTAAGAAATTAAACCAGACAGCATAAGAATCTGTCAAATGTTGTTGCTGCTGCAGTCTGTGCACTGTTTTGCTGCTGTTTCCACATCAACAGCTTAAAAAAAACTTAACAGGTTCCTGCACCAAAATTGACAGTCAATCTTGGACCAAGTAACTACAAAACCTGCTTAAACCTATGAAAATACAAATCAGTCAAGTGTAAGCAATACAAAATCTGTGAGAAAGACCAAGCGATGAAATTCAAACAGAGACTAAACTGTATAACAGTCAGTCAAATAAGCTCAAAACAGCTTCTCAAAACCTCGAAGAAACAGCAGTCTGTGCCTACGGGCTTCACACTTCCAGAATCTCAAAATCAAACAGCAACGACTTCAAAACTACACTCTTTTCACTTTGTCCCACCTGGGCTGTTATTCCAGTCCTCAAAGAAACAGCAAGATGGAACTTAAAAACAGATTTTGAATTGCTGTAATTGAATTGCTATTACAGTCTTAATATAGGAAACATCCTCACCAACAACGTCTAACTCAAACTCAGACAGATACTCAAGCTCAGAAAGTGTTACCTGAGCAATATACCAAATTAGATCAAGAAACAGTAGCAAACGATTTAGACCAAATCTGAACAGGGGATGAACAATTTTAGACCAAATCCTATCAAACCTTGTGCGATGAAATCAAACCTCAATAGATTTATGTAAACTTGTACACTGACAACTACAAAGAACCTGTCAAATATGAACCTGTGTTTAAACTCAGATCACAATCAAATGCAAGAAGTTAAACAAACAAACAATTAAAACAGCTATGAACAATATCTGACAAGGTTTGAGTGTAAACCGGACACTGTATAAGAACAGAACACTTCAATCTCAATCGATTCTTGACAAGATATTGAACAAATTACCAAATTGAATCAAGAATCAACTAACAATCAAGAATCTGGATAAGGGGAATTGAGCGGCTTAATAAACCGGATACTTATCCGGACACTGAAAAACTTGAAATGTGACAGCTTCTTGCTACACCGGACAATAAACAGACAGACTTGAACCCAAATTCGAAAACATGTCACTGGGTAAATGAAATCAAGCGGATTAGAAGTCCGCTCAAAAACTTTGATGTCCAAATTCTAAGTTCTAAACCGCTCGAATACCGGACAWGAGGTGATCGGTTTAGGTATAAACCGCTCAAATTGAAAACCTTGAAATGAGATGAAATTGAAAAGCAAACCTGATGAGTTGTGCGGTTTAGCTTAAACCACTCAAGGAAAACTCAGAATCCGCTCAGAAAACCGATGAAACTTTGTGCGGTTTACCCTTAGCCGAGAAATCGATTGAAGTCTTGAAGCAAACCGGAGAACAATCCGATCAATAGGTGTGCGGTGTAATCTCCTCCCTTCTCAAGTGGCGTGCGGTTTAGGTATAAACCGCTCAAGAATCCGATGAAGCTTCGTTCGGATTAGACTTTGTTTGGATGAAGCTCAAGAAATCGATGAAGTAACCGGACTCTTATCCGGTTAAAAGGTAGCACATAAGATGGCACTTAGCCGTATACAAAATGATGGGCTTACAAATATGAAATTGGGCTTTTTGAATATTGAATGGTTTAACAAGAAATGAAGAAAAAAAAAACAAAAGTAAAACCAGATCAAACACTAACAAAAACACAAAAACTGAAAAAAAAATTAAAAAAATTGGATCAAAAACACTGGATTTAAAAAAAAATTTAAGAACACGAAAAAATTTAAAAACACAAAAATATGATCAAATCTTGATAAAAGTTGATCAAAACACAAAAATTTGTGAACAATAAAGATTCACAACACAATTTTGAACATATTGATCATATTTTTAACACCAAAACACAAGATTTTATGAAAAAATCGGATCAAAATTAACAAAAAAATCAAGAACTCAGAGAACACGAAGAACAAAAAAAAATTCAGAAATTAAAAAAAACTTATCTCTTCGATTTCTTTTTCTGATTTCTTGCATTCCAGCTCTGATACCAATTGTGTGTCCTTAATCACTGATCAATTCTTCATAATCTTCATATCAATCATGGCAGATTCAGATTTAACAATAAGAACATCAAGAACAGTTAAGAGGAAAAGTCAAACAATACAATTCAGTCAAACTCTCTATTATTAATTGATTATTACAATTGAGCTCCTCTTTTCTAATTACAAAGATTACCAACCTATTTATATGGTCAACATTCTAAACAAAGCCAAAGTCAAACCTGCCTAAGAAAAGTCAAACACGCTGACTTTTACAATAAAGGCTATTTATAAACTTTCAAGACGAATACAATTAATACTGATTTCTCAGTCCTAACAATAACCAACGATGCTTAATCCAGAGTTGTCCAAGGTAGTAATATATGAGCTTAGTAGGAATTGGGTGATATAAGTTTCAGGTGTAGGTTTGGTGGCTGAAAGAGCATAATACATGGATGATTACGAAGAATTTCAATGAGGGGAAAAGTGAATTCAGGAAAACCTGTTGGAGATGGAGCGAAGAAATAATTATTTGGTTTCTTCACAAGTACGACTTTCTCGTATCGATTTTGGACAAACGATAGCGCGTGAGACGTTAATGCTTGGGCTTGAGTTACTTCGTTGTCGCTTGAGACGTTAATAGATTAAGCGGAGGCTGAAGAAGAAGACATAGTTACAGGTTTTTGGAGAAGCTCGAAATTTTTGCAGGTTCGTCGGAGAAGAAGGATATTGTAAATGTTTACATTTTGGGGGGAAGGGGTATTTATAGTGAGGGATTTGAACTGAACCGTTTTATTGGGAGAAATAACGTGATGAGTGGCAAAAGGGTGTGACGAATCAAAACTATGACACGCTGTGTTGGGAAGACGC
>NW_020201994.1:0-4583 GCF_001531365.2 Cynara cardunculus var. scolymus
ACTGTATAGGACATTTCGGATAACTTCGGACCGGAACCGGACTTTCTAAGCAACTACCGGAATTTCTTAAAATTTCTCAACTAAACTAATCTAACTAACTCCTAATCTATAAAATAACTTCAATAATACTAATATAATCGTAATAATAACTAACCTGGGATTTCGAATTTGACTGCGGTCACATATAATTATATCAAATTCCCTTAAAGGCAAAGGAAATAGTTGTATAGGCACCTCACACCCTTCTACATTTATAAAGCATTCATCTATCCTTTTTTTAACCGAAACTTCACTATCATTTGTTGTTTCCACAATTAGATCCTCAATCAACGCTTTAGATTCTAAATGTGCACAGTTAACAAACGATGGTGACACAAAAGAACGATTTGCACCCGAATCAAATAAAACTTTGGCACATACTGAATTAACGAGGAATGTACCTGTTACCACTTCAGGGTGCTCTTCCGCCTCGCCTCTCTTCATCTAAAAGGCTCTCCCTTTTGTATTAGACTCTGCCTGTCTTATCCCTCCCCGTCTACTTGGATTAACACGATTATCCATTTGCCCACAACCTGTTGGCACATACCCAGATCCTCGACCCCCAGAATATCCAGATCCCCGACCTCCAGCAAAACCAAACCCTCGACTCTTTGCTTGCGGACAATCGGCATTTACATGTTGAGATGAATTACCAGTAAAACACCTCCGCGTCATCCGACAGTCTCGAGCTATATGTCCTGTTCCTGACATTTAAAGCATACTCGAGATTATGTATTGCAATTTCCCTGATGTATCATATGACATCTGTTACATGCTTTATCCGCAAACCTTGAAATTGGTCGATTCAAATATTTCATAAACCTTGGTCTACGAAAATCAGTTACTGTAGTTTCCCCTTTTCTTTTCTCTCCAACCCTTTCTTATGGTTACCGGTTAATATCTTGTTCCAGTATTTCAGCAGCATCAACTGCCGCCTGAAATGTTGTCGGATTCCTGGATATCACATACTTCCGAAGATTCGACTCCAATCCCCAGATATACTTTCTCACTTTACTGTTTTCAGATATTATATAGGCTTCAACAAACCTATATTGTTCCATAAAACTTATGTATACTTGCGGACTGACATGTTTCCTTGCTCAAGACGAAGGAAATCATCTTCCAATTTTCGTACTGCAGCTTCAGGACAATACTGCATTTAAACTTAACCACAAATTCTTCCCACAACATGGTCTTCAAAATGTTCGGATCTGAACTGGACAGGACTTCCCACCACTACAAAGCACTTGATCTCAGACGTGACACAGCAAACATAACTTTATCCTCTTCTGCACTTTTACTAATTTGCAGACTCAGCTCTATCTCCTTAAGCCAACACATAGCTTTAACAGGATCACGCTCACCAGAAAAGTTGGGAGGTTTACAAGCAAGAAACATTTTAATATCTCCTTTTGTACTGAGGATGAAGTAAGGGGTACAGATGTACCAGTTACCGTTGTACTAGCTCCGGCTTCCTCCTGATAATCGGAATTTCTTACCACTTCTGGATTATTTTCGGTTGTACGCCCCAACAAATTCACCAAACTTTCTTGGAATTTTCCCAACTCTACTGCTAACATTTCTTGGGTAATAAATCCGGGATCAGGAACACTGTGTCCACCCCTTGCCCTTCCTCTTTCAAGACCAGACATTGAACTTTCTTGAGCCGACAGTTCCTGTTCTTGTCTAGTACCTCTACCTCTTCCTCGACCCCTGCTACGACTTCGCGTTTCTATCGTCATCACATTTTTCGATTCCTCTCCTTGTGTTACGTTTCTTCTTCCCCGACCTCTTCTATAACCAGTAGAGGTCCTTTCTGATTGATTGGGATTATCTACCATTTTTCAGTATATAAGTCTTTTTGTCACATTTAAACACACATGATTATTTTCATAATCAGAACATAATAACACATTCATCCTCAAGTCTAACCATAACTCAGATTATATCAATCATATATAATCTATCTTTCTCATAATAGGTTCAGCTATAACATATTTCCCATGTTCATAGACCTAGTGAAACCTATTATCATAACTTTCCACACCTCTAGTTTAAGTCCAAGTATTTCGCAAATACCCAATTCCCTTAAACTAAGGCTCTGATACCAACTGTAACAACCCACAATTTCCACCAGACAGATAATCCACATCATCATAATTATAACACAAAATGTAACATCGTTTACAAAACACGGACTAACAAAAACTTTCTTTGCTACATTTATTAGTAAACAAATGTCATCAACATTAAACTTTTCCCTTTCCTTTATTGTGCAAGGTATGATGACCTGCAAAACCGGTTAGTCTAACAACTGAGCGTTAGACCCAAAAAGGTCTAGTGTGTGTATAAATCTCAAACAAATAACACACTTTCTAAACAATCAGTTCAGAATCAAACCTGTTCAGATACATATACTTATTTATCTCTCTCGCGGTTACACCGCCATTACATCTCTCTCTTTAAAATATATCAAAAATTTAAACACATTATCCGAATTTGAAGTTCGGTCAACCTTGTCCGGATATGAAATCCGGACAAACACTAAGAATATCAAGAGGGTTACATAATCTCCGGTCAACAATCCGAACAACTCCTTGTATAAGCTTTGTCCGGTTAACACTTAGTATTAAGTCAATATCTTTGTCCGGATAACAAGTCCAGACAATACCCCGCTCACAACTTAACCGATTTTAAAACAATCCGGACAATACATCGTCCAACCTTTGACCGATTTAAAACAATCCGAACAATACATCGTCCAACCTTTGACCGATTTAAAACAATCCGGACGATACATCGTCCAACCTTTGACCGATTTAGATGAGATCCGGTCACCTCTTGACCGATTTAAGAAAAACTCCGGACACACATTGTCCGGTTTAACACTTAACTAAGTATTTATGAAATACAGTTCATAAATAGCAGATTCTAACAATAAAATATGTAATAACCAATACTTTAAAGCAATATACACTCACCTTTGATTATGAATTTTGACTTCAAATATCTGTAGCTTCTTTTCAGTCTTTTCTCCCTACAATATTTCTTCTCAAATCAGCCAAAGAAAGAGAGATTTTCTTTATCAAAGGCACTTGCTATATATAGCAAGTGCCATAACCACCTTTTACTACAAGGTGGCTATAAAACTTTTTCCCTCACACACCAATCCTCTCACACACATACATATGTATATATATATATATATTAAATTCTCAAATTATAAATTTTTAAACCGGAATATTACATGAATGTCCAAATAAATTGACCAAAAAGGTGAAGTTTTGATTTAATAACAATAGTAATATTTTTATCAAATTATAGTTTGGATAAATTTAAATGGGCCTTAAATTGTTTAAGAGAAAAATAATTTTTAAATGGACTTGGGCCTTTGAGGCTGGCCCATTTCCTTCTTAAAATCCCACATATAAATACCCCACATTCTTTTAAAACTCTCATTTTCACCTCCCACCTTGCATAAACACTTCTCCCTACACTCTCTCTTTCTAAATCGAACCCCTTCAGCCGAGTTCGTCTTCAAGAAATCTTTAGAAATCCGTCAATCTTGAAGAATATTCAAGATTTCAAGAAAAAGGTATTATCCTAGTTATCTTTATGTAATAATAAAGATTCTAACATTTCTACTCCTACTTCTCGTTCTAGTAACTAAAAACTTCTAGAGAATTCAAAAAGGGGGAGATTATACATCACAAACATTTAAATGTCTTCAAAATTATGATAATCTATGAGCCACGAACTTTGAACTCTATGAAAGAAGAAGAAAACCACATTGCATGTGGTATTTAATCGAAAGAAGACAGTTTGAAAACTGGTTGATTCTGTTAGCACTCTCGGCTATTGTATCTTTCGAAATAAAAGACCAAATGATATGACTTCTCTTCTAAATCGTATTCTTGATACAAGGTTTTGATGCAAAAGGAGTTTTGCTAACAATGTCATGCATACATCTTAAATCAGTTATATTATGTAAAAACTTGTTAAAAAAATAGGTGAATCTTCTTTTAGAAGCAAGCTTAATGTGTTAGCTTTAAAATAAATTTACCATCATTGGAAAATTATGAGTTTAGACCCCCAAATGGCCCCCACTCGAAGAGTGTGCAATATGTTTTGGGGGTTGTGTCACTCAAAGGGGTAGGGTAATGATGATTACCTTAAACCCATCTTTATTTCTTGAAATTTGGGAAAAGTCTGCTTAACTCCTTTTCATGGTGGATATAAAATTTGGACATAAAAAAGAATAGTATAAGTTTCCTTTTTGGCAATGATTTGTGAAGACAAAAATGTTGGATTTAGAATTTATATTCTGTCCAAATGGCAGCTTTTTGGCGGAAAGGATTTAATTGTAAAATATACGTTTTTGGACTATTTTTAGAGCAAATAAAATAAGTATCAACTTCAATTCATAAAACCCATTAGCATTACATAAGATATAACTTGACTTTATCTCTGTCAAGAACCCATAGGTAATCTAATTTCTGGTAATTGGACTGTTTAGGAAGGTTAGGGCAGGACGTTCAGCGCTT
>NW_020201994.1:6076-13244 GCF_001531365.2 Cynara cardunculus var. scolymus
ACCAGAGGCAATGGGTAGAAAATCCCTTATATTGTTAAGCATCCATGTTGGACCAGAAGCGCTAGTTAGAAGGACCAGAGGCGATGGGTAGAAAATCCCTTATATTGTTAAGTGTCCATGTTGGACCAGAAGCACTGGTTAGAAGGACCAGAGGCAATGGGTAGAAAATTTCTTATATTGTTGTCCATGTTGGAACAGAAGCGCTGGTTAGAAGGACCAAAGGCGAAGGATAGAAAATTCCTTATATTGTTAAGTGTTCATGTAGAATCAGAGGCGATGGATTAGAGATCTTATATTGCTAAGTATGAGGAACCAGAGGCCGATGGACCAGGGATCCATTGATCTACTAAGTATGAGGAACCAGAGGTCGATGGACCAGAGACCCATTGATCTGCTATGAAGGTGGAACCAGAGAACCGATGAGCTAGAACCCAAAAATTTTCTAAGTATGGTAATGCAACCAGAGGCTCTGGTAAAGCAACTGGAGGCTCTGGTAATTCAACCAGAAGCTGTGGTACTGCGACCAGAGACTTGGACTACCCCAAGGCCTTAGCTTGATTGCCATCCTTAGCCTTGCTTAGAAGCTTCTGTTATAACACTAAGCATTTTTTTTAGATGGTACATTTAGTAATTAAGATTGTTCATATCACAGAGCCGGCTATGTGGTTCGCCGATCCAGAAGGAGCTCATCCTTCAATATGGAGGTAGACCCGTACGAGCTTGAGGACACAGCAACCAGTGAGACACCTGCATCACCACCAGCATCCATATTACCCCCATCATAGTCAGTACCCGATATCCCACCTCAAACCTTTCATGGCCCAAGGATTAGAGTCACGCCTAGGAAAAGTGTTCCACTATCTCGGTGAGTGACATTTGAGAACTCTGCTAGAGTTAGAGGAGAGTCATCACAACCACAGCTAGGGAGCATGATTTCTCAAGTGTTGACCGGAGTACCTGCATCCTGCACTCGAGGCATGAATCTGGCTGAGCGAGAATGGGTGCGGAGAATCGCATCAGATACTCAAGTTCACCAGACCCGACTGGGATACCACCATCACATTCTGAACAACTTATCCGATGTGATGGAAATGCACCACTAGCGTATGATGAGGAACTCGGATGCCGTCATTGCTGCGAGATGGGAGATTAGGAGACTGTACAAGTGGTTGGTAGTGAGTGGAATGATGATGATGATACTAGGAATGCTGATTGGTTGGATGTTATTCTTGAAAGATTGACTAGTGATAGGCTATCCACTCTTTTGCAAAGAAATCCAAGAACTTGTTTTGATAGGTTGTAATGAACTATGAACATCCGACATCTTTTGAGAAATGTTTATTCACCTCGAATCATGGTTGAATATAAGATTATTCTATTTAATTATATGAAGGCCCTTTGCATCATTTAAATGACTGGAAGTTATTGCTCTTGTTATTGCCATAATAATGATGAAATTCCCCTCTGACTTAGGCCATAGAAAATGCCGCCAAAAAGAGAAAACCCTGAGGTTGCACGACTTGTATCTGAATAACTATTGGTTGCACTCCCCAACATTGTCAGCCAGGTAGCGGCAGGATTGAATGCTAACTAACCCACCAATTCTGAGCCTAGAACACCCAGAGAATGCACTTATAAATCTTTCAGATGTTGCAACCCAAAGGAATTCCATGGAACTGAGGGAGCCGTAGGATTACTAACCTGGATGGAAAGTATGGAATCTGTCGTCCATATTAGTAAATGCTCAGAAGCAAATAAAGTAGAATATTCAGCATGTCAACTTCAAGGTCGAGCACTGACATGGTGGAACACACTAGTTAAGACTATGGGTCGAGAATCGGCCAATCAACTTTCGTGGGAAGAGTTCAAGAAACTACTTAAGGACGATTACTGCCCAAGAAGTGAACTCCAAAAGTTGGAAATGGAGTTATGGAACCATGAGATGAAAGGGGAAAACATAGCTGCATATACCGCTCGATTCCATGAGTTAGCGAACTTAGTGCCACATCTTGTGACACCCGAGGAAGTTCGAATTGAGAGATATATTTGGGGATTGTCTACAGAGATTCGAGGAAACATCACCTCGGCAAACCCAAAGACTCTTCAGTAGGCAATAGACATTGCCACTAAACTCACAAATAATGTTGTTCGATCTGAAGAGTACGCCAAAGGAAAGAGAAGGATGGGGGAGCATGGGAATCGAAGATTTGGGGGAAGATTTGACAAGAATAGGAAAGTAGCAGAGATTTTTGGGGTTCAGACCCAGGTGGTAAACCAAGGAAGCAAACCTAAGTGCGATAAATGCCAATATCCACACTGGGGAAATTGCATCATCTGCCAAAGATGCCACAGAGGTGGTCATGCTGCGAAAGATTGCAGGAAGCGATTGTGTTTTGATTGTGGGAGTCCAGACCACATAAGGAATGTGTGCCCAAAGAGAAAACAAGGAACAAATGATAACCAAGCCCGAATGGCCAATCAAGGAAACCCGAAAAGTCAAGCACGGGGTCGAGCATTTGAGATTGGAGCAAAGGAAGCTAGGTATGATCCCAATGTGGTTACAGGTACATTTCTCTTGAATAATGAATTTGCATCGGTATTGTTTGATTCAGGGGCAGACATAAGCTTTGTATCATTAGATTTTAAGACAAAGATGAACTTAAGACCCCAAAGGTTGAAAGAAGCTTACATAATAGAATTTTCCAATGGACGAGAAATTAAGGCTAGAGATATAATCATGGGTTGCACACTAAGTTTAGCCAACAAGGATTTTAGTATAGACCTTATTCCGATTGAGTTTGGAAGCTTTGATATAATCATAGGCATGGATTGGCTATCCACTGAAATAGTTTGTTCGGAAAAGGTTATCCGAATTCCTCAAGAAGGAAGTGACTAAATTGTAATTCGAGGAGATGAGTCAGATCGAAAAATTAGGATAGTATCATGTATGAAGATGCGAAAGTACTTAAAGAAGAATTATGTCGCATTTTTGACACATGTTATTGATAAGAAGGTCAAAGAGAAATATATTGATGATTTCCCTATAGTTCGAGAGTTTCTTGATGTATTTCTCGAGGATTTACCAGGACTACCCCCGTCGAGACAAGTCGAATTTGATATTCACTTAATCCCTAGAGCTACCCCAGTGGCAAAATCACCATATCGATTGGCTCCATCAGAAATGCAAGAATTGTCAAGCCAACTCTAAGAATTGTTGGATAAAGGATTCATAAGACCTAGTTTCTCGCCATGGGGTGCACCAATTCTATTCGTCAAAAAGAAAGATGGGTCAATGCGAATGTGCATTGATTATAGGGAACTTAATAAGTTGACCATCAAGAATAGATACCCCCTTCCCATAATCGATGATTTATTCGATCAACTCAAAGGTGCTGTATACTTTTCAAAGATCGATCTACGATCTGGATATCATCAACTGAGAATTAGTGAGGAGGACACTCCCAAAACAACATTCAGAACCCGATATGGTCATTATGAGTTTTTGGTTATGCCATTCGRGCTAACCAATGCACCGGCGGTCTTTATGGATCTGATGAATAGGGTTTGCAGGCCATACCTGGATAAATTTGTAATCGTTTTCATAGACGACATACTGATTTATTCACGATGTAAGGAGGACCATGAGCAACATCTGAGAATGATATTAGAGCTACTTTGGAACCAGAAATTGTACGCAAAATTCTCCAAATGCGCATTCTGGATTCGTGAAGTACAATTTCTTGTGCATGTGGTTAATGAAAAAGGGATTCAAGCAGCTCCTGTAAAGATCGATGCCATTAAGAAATGGGAAGCCCCAAGAACCCCGACGGAAATTCGTCAATTCATTGGCTTGGCATGCTATTATCGGCGATTCATCGCGAACTTTTCAAAAATTGCGCAACCACTCACAGCCTTAACTCAGAAAGACAAGAAGTTTGTCTTGGGAGAGAAACAGGAAGAGGCATTCGAGACCCTTAAGAAAATATTGTGTAATGCACCAATCTTATCCTTACCCGAGGGTTCAGAAAACTTTGTGGTATATTGTGACGCATCACATCAAGGATTGGGATGTGTGCTAATGCAAAAAGATAAGGTCATTGCATATGCCTCAAGGCAACTCAAAGTGCATGAGAAGAATTATACTATGCATGATCTAGAATTAGGAGCCGTATAATGAAACTCTACACCACATAGAGACTAAGTTTCAACTAAAATCAGATGGAGTTTATTACTTGGGAGACAAGGTTTGGATACCTAAAAATGGTAATCTTAGATCCATAATTTTGGATGAAGCCCATCGATCAAAATACTCATTCCACCCATGAGCGGATAAGATGTACAAGGATCTTAAGGAACACTATTGGTGGCCTGGAATGAAGAAAGACATTGCACTTCACGTAGGCAAATGTTTAACTTGTGCAATGGTCAAAGCTGAACACCAAAAACCGTCCGGTCTACTTCAACAACCCGAGATTCCCCGATGGAAGTGGGAACAAATATCGATAGATTTCATCACGAAGTTGCCCAGAACTGGGAAAGGGCATGATACAATCTGGGTGATCATAGATCGACTGACAAAATCTGCTCATTTTCTACCGATCCGAGAATATTATAAGATGGAGAAGCTGGCTCAGGTTTACATATATGAAATCATTACTTGGCATGGAGTACCTATCTCCATTATCTCGGATAGGGACARTCGATTTACGTCAAGATTTTGGCAATCACTTCAAAGAGGGTTGGGTACACGTTTGGATCTAAGTACTTCATACCACCCTCAAACTGATGGACAGACGGAAAGAACAATCCAGACACTGGAAGACATGTTGCGCGCATGTGTCATAGAGTTTGGTGGAAGCTGGGATATGCACCTTCCGTTAGTCGAATTTGCATACAACAACAACTATCATACCAGTATTCAATGTGCGTCTTATGAAGCATTATATGGACACAAATGCAGATCTCCATTCAGTTGGCTAGAAATTGGCGATCGAAAATTAACTAGACCTGATATTGTCCAAGAGACTACTGACAAGATTGTAATCATCAAGTATCGACTCAAGGCTGTAAGAGATCGTCAAAAAAGTTATACTGATAATCGGAGGAGACCACTAGAGTTTCAAAAAGGAAATAAAGTACTCCTAAAAGTCTCTCCATGGAAAGGAATAATGCGTTTTGGGAAAAAAGGGAAATTGGGTCCTCGATTTATTGGTCCATTTGAAATAGCAGAGAGAATTGGACCAGTGGCATATAAGTTGAAACTGCCACAAGAGCTGAGCGCTATTCATGATACATTTCATGTGTCAAATCTCAGAAAGTGCTTAACCGATGAAACTCTGGTCATGCCATTGGGAGATGTACAAATTAGCGAACATCTGCGCTTCATTGAAAAACCAATAGAAATCATGGACAGAAAAGTCAAGCAGTTGAGTCATAGCAAAATTCCAATTGTAAAAGTGCATTCGACTTGGAGGCATGGACCGGTGTACACATGGGAAAGAGAGGATTTTATGAAAAGCAAGTACCCCCACTTGTTTCCAATCGAGTCCAAAGTTAAGGACTGATGAATAAATTTCGGGACGAAATTTTTCTGACTTGAGGAGACTGTGACATCCGTCATTATTGGTGCATCAGGTTAGCACCTTTGTAGGGTACCTATATTTAGAGCTATATATATTTAGAATCTAGTCATGATTGATTGGGATTCATCTGGCTTAGCTCCCAAAAATATAGTTCAGTGAGATTTATTTCGACGATTAACTGATAAAGTCAACTTATGTAATGCTAGAAATATTAAGAAAATGCCCAAATATAATAAAGTTGATATCTCAAAGTCGAAATTAAAACATAAAAGTCTTAGGTGAATGTCCAAAGAAATTGACCAAAAAGGTGAAGTTTTGATTTAATAACAATAATAATATTTTTATCAAATTGTTATTAAATTGTAGTTTGGATAAATTTAAATGGGGCTTAAATTGTTTAAGAGAAAAATAATTTTTAAATGGAATTGGGCCTTTGAGGCCGACCCATTTCCTTCTTAAAATATCACATATAAATACCCCACATTCTTTGAAAACTCTCATTTTTCACCTCCGACCTTGCATAAACACTTCTCCCTAAACTCTCTCTTTCTAAATCGAACCCCTTCAGCCGAGTTCGTCTTCAAGATTTTTTTAGAAATCCGTCAATCTTGAAGAATATATTCAAGATTTCAAGAAAAAGGTATTAGCCTAGTTATCTTTATGTAATAATAAAGATTCTAACATTTCTACTCCTACTTCTCGTTCTAGTAACTAAAAACTTCTAGAGAATTCAAAAAAAGGGAGATTATACATCACATACATTTAAATGTCTTCAAAATGATGATAATCTATGAGCCACGAACTTTGAACTCTATGATAGAAGGAGAAAACCACATTGCATGTGGTATTTAATCAAAAGAAGACAGTTTGAAAACTGGCTGATTCTGTTAGTACTCTCGCCAACTGTATCTTTCGAAATAAAAGACCAAATGATCTTACTTCTCTTCTAAATCGTATTCTTGATACAAGGTTTTGATGCAAGAAGAGTTTTGCTAACAAAATCTTGCATGCATCTTAAATCAGTTATATTCTGTAAAAACTCCTTAAAAAATAGGTGAATCTTCTTTTAGAAGCTAGTTTAATGTGTTAGCTTTAAAATAAATTTACCAACTTTGGAAAATGAGGATTTTAGACCCCCAAATGGCCGCCACTCGAAGAGTGTGCAATCTGTTTTGGGGGCTGTGTCACTCAAAGGGGTAGGGTAATGATGATTACCTTAAACCCATCTTTAGTTCTTGAAATTTGGGAAAAGTCTGCTTAACTCCCTTTCATGGTGGATATAAAATTTGGACATTAAAAAGAGTAGTAGAAGTTTCCTTTTTGGCAATGTTTTGTGAAGACAAAAATGTCAGATTTAGAATTTATATTCTGTCCAAATGACAGCTTTTTGGCGCAAAGTATTTAATTGTAAAATATACGTTTTTGGACTATTTTTAGAGCAAATAAAATAAGTATCAATTTTAATTCATAAAACCCATTGGCATTACATAAGATATAACTTGACTTTATCTCTGTCAAGAACCCATAGGTAATCTAATTTCTGGTCATTGGACTGTTTAGGAAGGTTAGGGCAGGACGTTCAGCGC
>NW_020201994.1:13774-29711 GCF_001531365.2 Cynara cardunculus var. scolymus
CAAGAAATGATTTATGCATTGTAACGTTTTGTGCATGTGAAAACCCGTGGACTCACCAACTCTTTGTAGTTGACTTGTTTTATGTTTCATGCTTTTCAGGAAGTAAGTAAGAAATGAGGTTTTGGAGCATATATGTGGCGATATCGATTAAGCTCACCGATGAAGTTTTTGTAAGGAAGTATTTTATTCCATCTTAGTTATGGATGTTAAATTTGAACTTTTATAAAACTTGAATGGTGTTATTTATTATCTGTTGTTGTGACTCGCTTACCTGTTGCATCTCGTGTTTCCGCTTTAACGGGGTGTGACATCTGGTCTCAAAGTCCAATTAATTTTAATATCCATTGGCATACTTAGACATTTTTCATACATCTTTTCTTCTTCATTCACAACCAGAGCCTTTGGTTGTATAGACCAGAGCCTCTGGTCACCACAATCCACAGTGTTATTGTTTCAAGGGGGAGCTTCTAAAACTCATATCTTATCCACTTGCATCATTTGAGGGGGAGCTATTCATTTATCATGAATCTCTATTGCATATATATGCATTTTCCATACCAGAGCCTCTGGTTCTACTATCTAGAGCTTCTAGACACCTAAATACTAAATAAATAATGGATACACCATGTGTATTTAGCCAGAGCCCCTTTGGTTCTACATAATGGATTGCCCATGCTTATCTAGAGCCTCTGGTTTGTCATCCAAGGTGGCTTTATCATACAATCCAACATTTCATCGATGAATCCATTCATATATGTTCAACCAAAGCACCTCTGGTTCCCCATAAAAAAGGACATGTTCAACCAGAGCTCCTCTGGTTACGTGACAAAATTTATTTTCAAAAACCCATCTTTTATTGCAAAATTTTAAGATTATACAAAATTGCAGCTTTTGTGACTAAAAACTATACAACATGGGTTTTTAGAAGATCAAAACTTCGTAATTCGTATTAATCTTACAATTAGATGGAATTTAAATTTTTTTGGCTATACTCTCAAATATGATATTATTTGAGATAATAATATAATTAACCCACATATATCATATGTCATCCTCCCACACGCCTGACACCATATACAGCCTGTTCCCCATGAACCTTTCAAATTACCCTTCCCTATCCCCGCCTTCACACGTGTCCTCCAACATTAATGGCACGTACAATCAAGACGGCTCACGATCCCCAATAAAATCACCTTTTGCCAAATGCCTTCACCATTCATGATTATTTAAATACAATAATCAAAAAAATCGTTTCCTGTTCCCCTCCCCCCACCTATAAATACTCTTCTTCTTCCTCCATCCTTCCCTTACGCTTCCTAAAACCTGCAACTAAACTTTGACGCACAAACCCACCTGCAACTTCATCCGCAATGGCTTCCTCCACATAACACGAGTCCAACGACAAGGATAGCCGTGTTCAATCCACTGGCGTCGACAGCCGAGCAATAGTGTTTCTACCAATGAAGCCCAACAATCATGCCATCGAGCTTCGAACCACCCTGTTCGACGATAGGTTTGCTGTGATAATCGAGTTCTTCCATAACTGCATCCTTCTACCTGCCTTGACTCTAACCGACAATGGCGTACCTCTAAATTACGTCCAACAATACTGGGAAACTTGTGAGTACATCCCTAAAAACCGTGGAATAATGGGGGACATCGACGCCCCAAATGATATGATCTGCTCGGTCAAGATCTCTCGGGCGAAAGTCTCTAAGGTTCTGTGCATTCCCACCCGCCAAGAGCTCGGCATTGAACAATATGCCGACCAACCCACGACATCAGACATCTTCCGATTCATCAAAATGCTAGGTTACAATTATGACCTACGCAACGCCTCCGATTTCAAGAGGCAGTTTTTGTCGCTAATGTGGAATATGTTCTTTTCCATATTGAACAGGGCCCTCACATGCATGCTAAGGTCGATGGATGAAGGCAACATAAACATAATGACGATTATGTATGGCCTCTTCTTAAACATCCCACTTGACTACGCTTTCCTCATATACATTGAGATCCACACAGCGGTAGTCAAAAAGTGCACGCTCAAGCCCACCGGCAAGCCCTTGACCTCAGTTTTGTTTTCTCGTTTCCTATCTCTCTTCATAGGGGACGCGATCAGGAGTCATAATCTACCAGCCGAGGAACCATTCACTCCACACTTCAAGATGCATGGCCATCGACCTACACTCTCAAAGGATGGCTACACCAACGACAGGCCGATTTCCAGAGCCATGCTCAGTGTCATCCCAGAGACATCTGAGATTCAAAGAACTTACAAACGCTCTCTGCTGTGCAATGCACCAAGGGCAGCTACCCCAGAGTGCACAGAGCCGTCCCCTGAGTCAAGCGAGGGAGCACAAGAGCCATCTTCATCGGATGATGAAAATGATGATGACGATGACACTCCTCGTGAATCCCCTGGCCCTACATATACAATTCCCCTTACCTCTTCCCAAAGGGCAACCACCACCTCTACACCTGGCGATCAAGGCCAAAGTGGTATTGAACAATGACGACCCAGTCCAAACCAAAACCAAACCAACCATCCAGATGCCATTTTTCGGGCCTCTAGAGATGATTTAACTAAGGAACCACAACTTCCATCGCTCCTCTCCCAACAGAAAGGCGATGCTGACATAAGAGCCACATCGCCTCATGACTCGACACCACCACCACACACACACAGAAGCATGTGTTGCTTCTGCCATTGCTTCTTCTCAAGATCGTTCAGAGCGATCTCCCATTCAGACATATCAACCCCCTTCGATACTTGATCTAGCAAAGGGGAAACACATTTACTTCTCTTCCTCGGCCTCTGAAGCCGAAGAAGAAAGGGATGATGTTGCAACATTAAGAGATAGCTCCTCACTAGAGAGTTATCGAGGACTTGATGGAAGTCCTTCAATGCCCACTTTTTCACAAGGCATTGAGGGCGCCTTTGGAGTTGAGGCTCAACCTGCAGCATCCGTTGCTGCAGGGGTTACCCCCGTGGCTGATTTGGTCACAAAGGCTGAGTTCCAAGCCTTTGCTGACTCAGTCCAGCGGTCCTTGGAAGACCTAAAACTCATCTTTCAAGGGATTGTTGAAAACCCACCATCCATTAATATCACCACCCTTCAACAATCCCTTGCCACCCTCGACACCCAAACCAAATACACCTTCACTCAACTTCAAATGCTACAACAAACTAATACCCAACACCACAACTCCTTATCCACCCTTGCCACCCAACGAAACCAACTCATGATGAGTTGTATCGCCACCCTCATGGCCCAGGCAACTGCGACCGATGAGGCAATTGCTTCCATCACCACCCACTTAACCACAATCAGTAATACCCTCACCACTCTACCAGCCACCAACCTTTCCTAAATCCCTCAACCAACCTCACATCAAACAACTTCATCAATCGATGAAACACTAGCCTCCGTCACCAACCAAATGGCGACCATACAAACCACCCTAAACCAACTCCCAGCCACCATCCTAGCCCAAATACCCCAACCACCACCCGGCCCTGCAACACCATCTTTCGATGAATTCCTATCCTACCTTGCTACAGAGTTGAACGCCATGATCACCAACCTTCCCATCCCACCCACCACATCCACCTCTACCTCCATACCTCCCCCAGCCTTATCATCCACCACCTCTGAGTATGCCGACCTTAGGGATCTATCCAAGGCACTTATCTCATCTTTTAATGAGATAAGTGCTAAATTCATTAATCGAGCGGGTCAACCTACCAAGACTCTCTCCCAGAGCCTTGCTGACCAACAAGCAAGCACCGCCTCCCTCCTACAAACTATGGAGGCCGATCAAAGAAGAAAGGCTATGAGAGCATACCTTGCCTCCCTCCGCCTCAAGAAGAAGAGAAGCAAAGCCTCATGCTCGACCAGCCGCCCGCCGAAGAGACCAAGGCATGAGGATCCAGACCAAGATGATCATGGTCTTGGTCCTCATGATGGGGAGAACCTGGCTGCTACAACTCAGGAAACACCATCCGCTGCACCTTCATCATCCGATCACCAAACACAAATCCCACCATCATCACCAAACCAAGGAACCCGAGCAAGGGAACCAGAGGCTCATCCCTCTGAAGATGTACATAATGTACATGTTCCAATTACCACCATACCTGAACCGATCGTGTTGAGTTCCTCATCTGATGAAAATCTATCAACCCCACCAACAGAAATCAACCCACCTTTCATTACATAACCAACACCAAGCCTACCATTAACCCCATCCCCAACCCCTCACACCACATAACCTTTTATCACCCTACCTAATGAACCTGAACAAATAAACATCCAACCTTCTTCACCTGAACAACCTCAAGCCCAAACACAACCCGATGAACCTGAACCACCCCAACATGAGCCAACCCAAGAAACCATCCCATTGTCAACCGATACACAACCCATAACCCAAACTCAACCCTCAACTGAACCAATAAAGGTGCATACAGACATTCCCTCTTCATCAAGGCACCATCCGCAGAGCTTAGTCGACGAAATCATTGCGAATATGGAGTCGCTAAGGAGACGTCTGGAGATGCAACCAAGGGAACCATTAATGATGGAGAATATCCATCAGTACCTATACCATGATCGCGACGAAGGTTTTACTCTCAATCCTCCAATTCTATCGCTAGAATCCATGGACCTCCTACACCATAGGTTTGTTAGACAGACTATCCAACCACCACATGCTGTCTTTTCAAATGATGGAATAAGGTTGGTAATGGACATAAAGATGAGGACCTTCGCTATTAGCACTATAAAATATATCGAGTACACAGTAGAGAGAGCCCATGGTTAGGTCAGCGTCTTCAATGACAATGTCTTAATCAATCTCAATCCCTATGACTTGATCAGGCTTTATGCATTCACAACTCAGTGACAGGATCAGGGCATAAGATTTGGGTTGGCAAACAGAGCAATTGTGAAGAGGATGGAGACCTTGGTGAAGCATCGAGCCAAGAGTGATTTTCAGATTGCTCTTCATTTGGCCATTGATAGACTCTCCTACACTCCACCTAATGAAGACTTCCCTGGCCTACAGGAGAAGAGATCTGCTTCTGTCTTGACTCAACCGAGCTTGGACTTGTCTTCAAGAATGAGTTTAGGGTAAAGAAAATTTCTAGACTAACTTAAGCATTCAAGTATTCTACCTCATCACTTGAATGGTTTCAGGGAGTTATCAGAGATAGACTGGGTAGAACTCATGTGCCGAGGGAAGACGGGAAACAACTTATTCATGAGATATCTACAGTCATCAGTTATCGAAGACTGCTACTGCGCCTCTGGGAAATATCTCAAGGTAGATCATGAATAGAGCTTTAAAAATTTTGCGTTAAATTGTAATTTCTTTGCTTCCAGTATTGTAAGAATTCATCATCCAATGAAAATTTGGAAATTTATGCTTTTCTTTAGATTAGTCTCTGTTCTTCAATATTGTTCATAGATTAGTTTATGTTTATTCTTTCATTACTTAGGGGAGATTGTTAGACCCCATAATTCGTAAATGTAAAAGTAATGAAGAACAATAAGTGATGAAGAACCAGAAGACCAATGAAGACGTCAAGGCAGAATTAACTAAGTCTGGAGAACAACCACAGGGTCGATGAATTGACCAGAGATGCAATGGAAAGAGCATCTTCATCGCCCCTTTGGTCAACAACACTTAGAGTTTTCTTCAGCAGTTCAACCAGAGGCATGCGATGAAGATATGAAGAGAAGGTTGAATTAACATCCCATGGAAGACAGATGGATATAACAAATTGATAGATGGATTTTAAGATTAACTTGATTTATAGTTTATCCATACTTTAGATAAACATTATATTTCCTAGAAGATTGGCTAGATAGTTTTACTAGATAGTTATCTTCTTATCGCTAGTAGAAATAGGTAGCTAGGCCTATTGTAAAATAAGATTTTGAGTGAGTTTTTACGCATTCAATTTTATAAAGTGAATCTTTAATGCTCAAGAATATGCTTTGAACATACACATTTTTTGTTCTTGAGTATTCTTCATTTTATTCATCCACACTACTTAGTTAGGTTATTCATAATCTATTTGTTAGTGTTATTGAGAGATCTGGGATCAACAGTCCCGTTAGGGTCTACAAGATGTGTATAACAGTTTGCAGAAGAAGGAGGGGATGAATACAAACACAAAATTTTCAAATTTAAAATATATATTGATAAGAGAAGATCAATACAAATTTTACAAGATTTTTTACGGAAAGATATGGTAGACAAGACCTATCGAAACAATCTAAAGTTTACACAAATTCTTAGCAAATAAAGAAATAATTTTTTGTTAAAGAAATAGAAGAAAGTAAGTTCTATCTGGGAGATAACTTGTTTAGTATACAACAAAGAGATTCTAACTTGTTTTTGAAGATGAGCGTATTTGTTCTTAGATGTGTGTGTTCTTGTAGTAGGTTAGAACGCGTGTCATGCCTTAACGGGAAGGCTTGTCCTTTGCTACAATGAATAGTACAATAGCCTATTCATGAGCATACATCCTTTCATAAAGTTGTTGGGTAATAGAGTCAACTAATCGGCTCTGTACCGTACTAACGTTTAGAAAGGGTATGGGTTTGTCCTTTGTGTGTGTAAGGACAAGACAACAACAATCATGCTCAATAAGCTTCTTTTGATCGCTGAATGTTGGAATAACTTGAAGGTCTCTTCAGCATTCGCTGAGGCTTGGGCAGTCTTCACACATATGTAGACAATGTTGTAATCACTGAATGCTGCTTCAGATCACGTACTCGCCAGTCTCTAATCTTCAGTTTCAGTCTTTGACATTTACTAAAGGTTCTTTGGTGTTAGTGTTGTCTTCTTGATGTATTGCTGTCTCATATTGGATTTACAATTCAAGTTCTTCATCGATCACTGAACAGACTCAGTGATGACCATTGGAACTGAAAACAAAAACATAAATACTTCGTATAAGGTACAACTGATTATCATCAAATCAAATGAGAGAGTGGATCAACACTGTTTTCTATACTTAACCAGCGTTTGACTTCAAGAACTTCCGGAATCGATGCATGCAGCAGTCCATTTCTCAAATTCTTCCACGAAATCATCTTCAACAAAAATTATGACTTCGCACTTGTGATCTGGTATGAATTAACGGAGTTGGTCAATGTAAACGCTTTCCTTCAAAGGCTCGGAAATTCGTACCTTTCCAGAGATTTCTTCAACTGATAATTAAAGTAATGATGAGCGCCAACAAAGAAATTGCACCGAGACAAGGAAGTGATATTGGCTCGTCTTTCGAAATGCAACGAATAAGAGTGCACACTAAAGTTGAAGATATCAAATTAATAATGGACATTCCAGTTGAGTTGTTTGCATATGCAGATTAGAGTGCTCTGTGTGTGATAGAATATAAGAGAGTGCCAGATCCGGTTGAACTTGCCCTAGGATCCACCCACGTCTCCGTTGAGAGAGAGGGTTTAGACGTAGACGAGTGAGTTCAGGTACAAGGTGTACCTAAACAGGGTTTTGAGCAGAGGGAAATTGCGATAGAGAGGGTAGCTTGGAGCAGGGAGACACTGATCAGCACCATACTACAACTGAATGTACTTCCACTACCTCATCATGCTCGGAAGCTACTGTATCAGATAGTGCAACTCAGGCTGACGATGATGATAATGATGATGATGATGATGATGATGCTACACATCATGTGGCTACTGAAAACATCCAAGTTGAAGCTTTTGTAGATAATCTTGATGATATCATTACCGCAAACCAAAATCAGCAATAATGTCTGAGTCTTCAAGATTTATACTTTGAAGTTGATTTCACTTAAGGCTATGGAGATGATTTTGGTGAGCTGGATCAACTCTTGGATGCTAAACCGGATGAAGGAGTTGAAAAAGCATTAGTTAAAAATTATGAGAGGTTGTGTGAAGGGGAAGTAGAAAAACATGGAGAGGGTGAGCCACATTTGCTATCGACATTCATCCGTTGAATGTTGATATTGAAACTGACATAGCAAGCCCATCTATGCAAATTCACACCCCCAGCCACTCTATTGCTTCTCAACAAGCAATAGTTTCATCTTTTCACGAAGACTTAGCATATCATCTATCTACTTCTCATTTGGAGAACATGGATATTGAAATAAGATGGCCTTTTCCCCAACTTATGACTTCGATTCAGTGCACCTCGAGTCTAGAGCCGATACACATAGGTACACTTAAGTCTAAAGCATCTGTTGCTCAACCTGCAGTTCTTTGTAAACTTGCCGGAATGACCGGAGTGGATTCTTTTGACTTTTCATGAGGACAGGTCGGAAGTTCTACCTGTGCTAATATCACGCCAACACTAAATACAGGCAAGACAATTGATTCAATTGTTGTTACAACGGGTAATCTAAGTGATCCAGGTGTGAGATTTCCCTACTATGTGTCAAGGGAATACTTGGATGGCGCCCTAAAGGCTGTCCAAGATGCTATGATAGAAGAAATCATTAGCTTGAAGAGGTTGATGAAGGGTAAAGCATCAATGCCCAAAGAAGCGTCTACAACATCACCACCGCCTACCCCTGAACCTCCGAGGGATCAAGATCTATCAGTGGACGAGCTTAAATCATTATTATATGCCAAGCTGATTAGAAGTCAAAATTATGCTACGGCGGATGCATATCTCATTGGTCTTTTCAGGCAACAAGTGGAAGATAATCCGACTCTGAAGGCCTCAGAGTTCTTCGCTTTCCAGATCATTGTAGCTACTAACTTTTCCAAGCTTAGTTCTACAATTTCTTCCAACACCGAAGCACTTGCTCAGATGCCTTCTCCAAACGGGTATCAACATTAGAGTGTACTTATCGAGCTCAGGCCACCTCCTTAAAGCAGAGATATGATGATCAGGATGATCCTGATCACCATGAGGGGGAGATGAAAATACAAAGGTTGGCTAAGTCGTCTATGGGTGTTGCAGATGTTGTTGGGTAGTCAAAAACTGAAAATGTTAGAGAAGAAAGTCCGGTTGTAGTTGGTACAAGTGAACAGACATGAGGCTAGGAAACAATTGAAAAGGTGATAGTTGTAGTGGCAGATCCAGTGATCGAGCCAATGGTTGAACTTCCTACCACAGTTTCTGAACATCCTACCACAGTTTCTCATGGCACAGCCAATACCACAAGAGCGGTACCTAATCCAACTGAGATCTTCACCAAAAATTATGTACTGTTTTCTATTCGTGCAAATGTTCTTGGGTTTGACTGAGTGCGGATCAGAAAACCATACCTTGAAGACATCTATTTCACAGTCTTTGTTCCACATCAGAAAGATCTAAGCCGAGATAAAATACTTGGAATTCACAAGGAAACGTGTGAATACCATACCGAGTACAAGCATTGTCTAAAAGCAAAGTGCCAACTTATAAGTCAAGTACGAACCAAGCACTGTATTGTTTCAATCAAGAAAATTGATGCCAACAAACTTGTAAGAGTCTGGTATCCAATATTCACTGTGACGAGGCAAGATGGTCATATTTGGATGTTTAGTGAAGCTGACTTTCTGAACCTCTATCTTGAAGACTTGGAGCATTTGTATCACGAGATTCGATATTTGAAAGTTAGAAGAAAATGAGTGGTTCTTGGCCTAGAAGCAATCAAGAGATATCTGAAGAGTCATGTCAAGCTATCTTTTGTGATCGATGTTCAAATGGGCTTCGGGAGCAATCAAAAGGTTGTCAACTTGAAGAGATCTAATCAAGACATTGATTGAGATTGAAGGCTACCCTCTTTTTCTAGTACTTGAAGATTCGGAGTTCGGGGTGATCTATGATGTTACAGATAGAGCGAAGAGGTTTATGAGGATGATCCAGCTAAATAAGTATTGTGACAGCATGATCAAGATAGTCCACAGAGCTCTTCAGAGAATTAAAGCTATCGATGATAAAGCAACGGAGCGTGATAGAATGAGTCCAAGTGAAAGGTTCTTTCTGATCAGTGCTTTAGATCTTTTGGATGAAAACCTACAATATCGGAGTGCGTTACGGAGGTGCGACACAAATCTGGGCTTTCCAAGATCAAGATTTAGTTTGTCTCAATCTTGAATCCAAAGGGAGAGAATGTTGGGTTCAAAGCTATGCTTTAAATGTTGTATTCAAGCAAGTTTCTCCTATTTTTGTAATAGTTTATCTTTATTGCTTTTTAGTATATATAGTGTGTTTTGCCTTGTAATTACTATAGATTTTTCGTTAGTGCTAATCATTAAAGAAGTGAATACAAATCATTTGGGTTAATTTCTCTCTAACTATTCATCTTTTCCTATCAAGATTTTATCTGAATTGGTGATAATTTGGGACAAACAAGTACTGTATCGGGTGCTCGTGGAAGACCCAGTGTATCTAAAGGAGGGCAAGGAGGGGCGCGACGTCAGTCATTCCATACGACAAAGAATGAGGCCGAGGCCACACCTGACGTGGTAACAAGTACATTTCTTCTTAACTCCATAAAGGCTAAAGTGTAATTTGATTCGGGTGCAAATTATTCATTTTAGTCACCTTCATTTGTTGAATCTGCATGTATGACTTCTGTGTCACTTCATGACGTATTTGTAGTTGATACTGCTAATAGTCAAGAACTTGTTGCTTATGTGTTTAATGATTGTATAATTGAAATTGAGGGGTATGGGTTGCCGATCCAACTGTTCCCAATGCCAATGAAAGAATTTGATGTTGTGGTGGGAATGGACTGGCTAGAAGAGAATCCGGAAAGTATTTTGTGCAATAGGAATATGATCCGTATTGAGTTGCTGGGGAAAGAACCAATTATTATTTATGGTGATCGGCAGGATCATTGTATTAACTTGTTATCAATTTTGAAAGCCCGAAAGTGTATACAGAAGCGATGTCGGAGTTATCTGGCATATGTGGTAGATATAATGTTATGACTGAAAATCAGTGTTAAATTGTATTCGTCTTGAATGTTAAATTTATCTATAATTGCTTTAAAGTCATCGTGTTTGACTTTTCTAGATAGTTTGATTTGACCTTGAAGGGTTCATCTTTGACCCTATATATAGTTTTTGTTCTTTGTAATTTTGGAAGGATGCTTATTGTAATATTCAGATTACGTAATATCAATTTGACCATTCTTGAAGAGTTGACTTTCTCTCTCTACTTATTCTTCATGTTCTTGAACATTTTATGAAGTCTGCCATTGATGATTTGATGATTAGTTGAAGATTGATCATTATTAGGGACTAATATATAAAAAAAGAGAAAGATAAGCAAGAGTTGATTCTAGTTGTGTGTGAGTACCCGGAAGTTTTCTCGGAAGATTTGACTGGTCTAACACCAGATAGATCTATTGAATTTAGAATAGATCTGATACATGGGGCAACACACTAGTGGCAAGAGCACCGTACCGGCTTGTGCCATTAGAGTTGAAAGAATTGGTTAGTCATTAAAAGGATCTTCTTCACAAAGGTTTTCTCAGACCAAGTACCTCACCCTAGGATGCTTCAGTTCTGTTTGTCAAGAAGAAAGATGGATCAGTGCGGATGTGCATTGATTACCCTGAACTGAATCAATTGACGATTAAGAATAAGTATCATTTACCAAGAATTGATGATCTATTTAATCAATGGGTGGGAGCCAGTTATATTTCAAAGATCGATTTACGGTCAGGATACCATCAGTTAAAGGTCAGGGAGGAGTATGTTGCCAAGACTGCTTTTCGGACTCGTTATGGACATCATGAGTTTTTGGTTATGCCTTTTGGTCTGACCAATGCCTCTGCAACTTTCATAGATCTTATGGACCAAGTATGTAGTGAATATCTTGATAAATTCGTTATTATGTTCATCGATGATATTTTTATATACTCGAGAGCATCTTCATTTGATCCTGGAGCTTCTAAGAAAAGAAAAGTTGTATGCCAAGTTGTCCAAATGTGAATTTTGGTTAAAAGGAGTTCAGTTTCTAGGTCACGTTATATCTTAAGCAGGAGTAAAGGTTGATCATGCTAAGATTGAAGCAGTGGAAAAATGGGAAGCACTAAGAACTCTTTTGGAAGTCCGTAGTTTCTAGGGATGTGCAGGATAGTATCAGAAATTCATTTAGGATTTCTCAAAGATTGGAGTACCATTGACGAAGTTAACACGAAAGAACATTCAGTTCTAGTGGGAAGAAGATCAACAAAGGCTTTTCGGATGTTGAAATATCGGTTGTGCAGCGCGCCAGTTTTATCTTTGCCCGAAGTACAAGAAGATTTCATGGTCTATAGTGATGTTTCAAACTTGGGTCTGGGATGTGTTCTAATACATTGGGGGAACTAATTGCTTATGCATCAAGACAGTTAAAAGATCATGAAAAACTGTATCCAACACACAACATGGAGCTTGCAGTCGCGGTTTTTGCTCTGGAAAATTCGGAGACACTATTTGTTGGGGACTAAGTGTCAGATCTTTACTGATCACAAAAGTCTCCAACATTTATTCAATCAAAGGGAGAAAATAGAAGAATGGTACAATTAAGGCTGAAACTATGAGAATGAGTCTGTTGCCAAATCTTCACTGTGAAAATGCAAAGTGTTAGGGGGAAGTTGTTAAGGATAATGACTTCAAATCTGAACGGTTGGGTAAGTTGATTTCTACTTTGGAAAAGAATGACAAAGATTTTATGTGTTTTCAGGGTAGAATATGGGTATCGTGCTATGGGAATACCTAGAAAGTCATTTTAAATGGAAGTTATAAATCTCGGTTTTCTATTCATCTTGGCACTAATAAGATGTATAAAGACTCAAAACCATTTTATTGGTTGCCTGGACTAAAGAAAGACATAGCAAGGTACGTGGAACGGTGTTTGACGTGTTTACAAGTGAAAGTTGAGCATCAAAGACCATATGGGAGCCTTCAGTCTTTAGAAATTCCTATGTGGAAATTGGATCATATCACGATGGATTTCATTATAAAATTGCCTCAAACTCCGAAAGGATATGATGTCATATGGGTGATTGTGGATCGTCTGTCAAAATCTATGCACTTTTTGCCGATAAATGAGAATTATCCATTTGAAAGATTGGCAGGGGTCTATATTAAAGAAATTGTGACCATACATGAGGTTTCGTTGTCTATTATCTCAGACATAGATTGTCGGTTTACCTCAAAATTTTGGGACAGTTACAGAAGGCTTTGGGTTCTCATATTTGGTTGAGCACGAAGTATCATCCACATACTGACGGGCAGAGTGAAAAAACAATTCAGACTCTTGAAGATAGGTTGAGGACATGTGTTACAGATTTCGGGGGATCGTGGTAAGATCATCTGTCGTTAATTTAAATTTGCCTACAACAATAGTTATCACTTCAACTTTCAGGCCGCACCATATGAAGTTTTGTATGATTGTAAATGTAGAACGCCATTGTCTTGGAATGAAGTGGGTGAAAGAAAATTAACTGGGCCGGAAATTGTTCAAGTCACTTCTGAGAAAATTGAGCAAATACGAGAAAAGATCAGAATAGCTCAAGATCATTTGAAAAGCCATGCTGACCTACGCCGTAGGCCGATTGAATTCCTTGTAGGGGATTATGTGATGCTATAGCTTTCACCATGGAAAGGGGTAGTCAGATTAGGTAAGAGAGGTAAACTCAGTCCAAGGTATATCGGGCCATTCAGAATTTACAAGCGGGTCAGAATGATTGTGTATCAGTTAAAGCTACCAGAAGAGTTTGTGTTGATTCATAATACTTTTTACGTGTTTAATCTACGGAAGTGTTTGGCAGATTCGGGGTTGGCAGTGCCTCTACTAGAAGTCTGAATAGACAGTAAGTTGATTTTTGCAGAAACCCCAGAAGCAATGACTGATCGGAAAATCAAGGTTCTGCAGAATAAAGAAATTAGTTTTGTAAAAGTTTAGTGGAGGTATCACAAGGGATCAGAGACAACCTGGGAGTTGGAATCGGAAATAAGAGCTGAGTATTTGTGGCTCTTTGACTAAAGGAATTCCGGGACGAAATTCTTTTAAGGGGTGGATAATGTCATTAACGGATCTTGGTTATCACTTGAGGTAATCAATACGTGATTATTTGTTATATGGTTACGTGAAATGATGAAGAATTGTTAGATTGATTTGAATTTGTGTATTCTTTATGAATAGGAGATATATGCATAATGTGAATGCATGCATGAGATTGTATGTTTGTGAGTGTGCATGATTATATATGTATGCATGAAATGGATGTATTTTATGTATACATGATTTAATATGCATGCATGTGTTTTGTTTATGAGATGGGCATGCATGAGGTTTTAAGTCGCCTTTCCTTTTAGGGAAAGAGTATAAATATGGGAAGAGGCTTACAAGTAAAACTCTTGGCCATTTTGAAACTTGAAACAGAGTTGATAGAAAAGCTTGTCCGAATTTCTTATATTTGCATGGGAATCAAAGTTGGATTGCAATTACTAAAATTACATAAGGTGAGTGGTTCAAACCTCTTCATTCATAAGATTTCATTTACTATGGATGGAATTCTGTTTTGTATCCTGAAAATGTGTTGAGCAGATTGGATTTTTAATACCGGACATAGTGTTGTCCGAATTGGGGATATCCAGTCCTAGTGTTGACTGGATTTCGTGTTACAAAGATTTTTCAATTATGAATCTGATCATAGGCTTGACCAGAGAAGTAGGAATACGGTCATAGTGCCATCCGGACTTGTCTTAATCCGGCTGAAGTGTTGTCCGTATATGTTTAAAACTGACTGTAGGGTTGTCCGGGTTTCTTGGCCAATTTGAGTTGTTGTTTTATAAATTGTTGAACGGATATGTAATCCGGCCAAGATTTGATTGGAGATGAAGTCCGGCTAAGTTACTATGTTGACTAGATAGGGTTGACCGAATGTGTAATTCGGTTAAAAATACTTTGATGATCGTATATGTTAATGAGTATTTTATTCATAAGTGAATTTTGTTAATTTCATATCATTTTTAAAAAAATGATAAAGGATGAGTATTCAATATATTTGTTTTGGTACTATTTTTTGATAAAAGCATAGATGATATTCCATCAGGACATTTGTGACTTCGGTCTGTCCAGATTGGGAATAATCTGTAAATTTTGATGTGGAAATAAGGGTGGCATGTCAAGGAGAAGTGTACTTTGGAATAAGGGTGGCATATCAAGGAGAGGTGTACTTTGGGATAAGGGTGGTATATCAAGGAGATGTGTACCTTTGGATATAAGGTGGCATTTGTATGTGTGTTTAATGATATATCTCTTACTATTATATCCTTTAAGATTACGATGGCTTTGAGTCCTTATTTCTTTGTGATTTTAAGATTCAGAATCATGGTTCTTATTGAAAATCGTAGTAAGGATGTTATTGAGGAGAAGATAACTTGCTTTTGGCCAGAGGCTTCGAATAAATATTGTTTTTGATAAAAAGGTTTAAGAGATGTGTTATGTGAAACCTGAAAGGTCCTAGCCTTTTTGGCTTGATATGTTATCTATAAAGTCAAGTGATTGGCTTTGGGAAACGGAAAGGCACTGGTAATGTGGATTACATGATTATGTATTTTTTTTACATGAAAAGTTGATTTTAAATAAAGTTTGGTGATCTTCACCCTGCAATTACATGGAAAAAGGGATCTCACTAGATCTTTCGATCTAACCCTCATTTTGTATTTTAAAATATGTATTGCTGGAACTACTGATGGTAAGGGGAAGGGGAAAATGTGATATTTTTTTATGTTCATGTCTATGTGAAGATTAGTTATGATGAACCTAATTATGATAGATAATGTTGATTAGCACAAGAACTCGTATTTGGAATTTTTGGGCTATGTATTTTGTATGACTAGAATCGTACTCGCGCAATGCAGCGAGATACATCGTGATTTTAATATTTCATTTTATTCTTTATCTCAGTCGATGTTATAATATGGCTTTATGT
>NW_020201994.1:29905-33001 GCF_001531365.2 Cynara cardunculus var. scolymus
AACTCGATAATTATTCTAATTATATTTTAGATTTTTTATATTTTAAAATGTGATGTTCATTCTCTATTTGATTGTGTTTATCCGCAGTTATTTATACGAATTCAAACATCGAGCTTTCATAAGTTGTACTTATGCATAACTACTTGTAATATTGAATTTTAAGTAATATTGTGTGTCCCTGTTATGATCAATCTTCAAGAATGCTATTCAACAATGGCAGATCTAGATCTAACACTCAAGAACATTCATAAGAGAGTTGAGAGAGAAAGTCAAGACCAGAATTCTTAGTCAAACCTTTCTTTATGTGTCAGATTTACAAATGAACTCTCCTTACAAAAATTACAAAGTCATCACCTTATTTATAGGGTCAAACTTCTAAACATAGTCAAAGTCAAACCTATCTAAGAAAAGTCAAACACGATGACTTTTACAATTATAGACAATATTTAACTTTTAAGACGAATACAATTTAATACTGATTTTCAGTCCTGACATTCTCCCCCTTTGTATTCAGACTTGAAAGAAATTATGCGCTTTGAGTCGTGTTTGAACTTTGAAACTTTAAGCACATTATGTCATCTTCAAAAGAAATCTTCAAGCAATCAACTGTTGAGAAAGATCTTCTGGCATTCTCCCCCTCGAATGTAGAACAATAATGATCTTCTCTTTTGACAATGTAGAACAGTAATCATCAGAAACAATGTACAAGATGTCATCTTCAAAGAATCTTTAGAATTAATCTTCAGTAAACTATTGTAAAGATGATCTTCACATTCAACATCTCTCAGTCGTTGTAGCACATGAATAATCTTTCTGTGATTATCTCCATTCGCACTTCTTTTGAGTTTTTTGCCATTATCGAAGTTACTCCCCCTTGATCTTTGCATCAGATTCCCTTTAAAAAGTTCGGAAATGAATATTTCATTCATTATTACATACTCCCCCTTATGATAAAATGAGAATCATTCCATCATACATAAGATGAATGAAATCTTCCACATAAACCGTCAATTCATGAAATTTTAAGTAGATCTTTGCAAATCCACTTATTTAATCTTTTCAAATTAAGGGAATGGGAAGATAACAACCAATTTCAACAAATGAAATTGTTTTCAATCTTATAAAAAGATTGGCCTGTGAGTATAACAGATATACTCAGTACAACGGATGTACTGTATATATGAGACTTTTTTATGCTCATCTCACCAGGTCTTCAATTCCATCATTGATAAGATAGAGGCAGAGCGTATCTCCTGCAAGCCCTGGAATTCTTTGTTTGGTGGAGCGCAGGATAGCCTTTCAATGCCCAGCCTTAGCACAATCTCGAAGTCTATTTTGGCTCTTAGCTTTACCGGGGACTCCATTGTCTTTACTATCGCTCGATTTGCCATTCCAAACCTTATGCCGTGATCCTGCCTCTGAGCTGTGTAGGCGTATAATTCAATTAAGTCGTACGGGTTGAGATTAATGAGATCATTTTCGTTGAACATGCTAATGATCCCATGGGCTCTCTCCACGGTGAACTCAATGTATCTGATAGCTCGGTTGGCGAAGGATTTTATCTTTAAGTCTATGACTCTCCTTATTCATTCATTCGAGAAGACAACTCGAGGATCTTGAGTAGTTTGTCTGACGAAACGATGGTGTAGGAGGTCCATTGATTCAGGCGATAGGATTGGAGGATTTGTTGACAAACTTTCATCATGATCTTTGTACATATATTGATGGATATTCTCCATCATTACTGGTTCCCTGGGTGGCACTTGAGGTCATCTCCTTATCGACTCCATTTGTTGAACGATATCGTCCACTAGGCCTTGAGAAGGATGCCTCGAGGAAGAGGGAACATCCGCTTGCACCATTGGTTGTGTTTGGGTTGGTTGGGTTGTTTCAGGTTCTTGGGTTTCTGTTGGTTGTTGAGGTGATGAAGGTTGGGTTATTATAGGTCCTGGTTGTTGGGGTGATGAAGGTTGGGTTGTAGTGGGCTCTGGTTGTATGGGTGAAGAAGGTTGGGTTGTTATGGACTCTGGTTGTATGGGTGAAGAAGGTTGGGTTGTTATGGGCTCTGGTTGTAGAGAGATGATGAAAGGTTGAGTTGTGCGGGGTGTTGGTGAGGGGGTTAAGCGTAGGTTTATATTTGGTGTAGAAGAAAGAGGTTGATGTGTTTGAGGGGTAGTTGGTTCTTCATCGGTTGAGGAACTCAACACGATGGGCTCAGGAGTAGTAGCTAAGGGAACCTGGTTAAGTGGTTCATCATCAGAGGGCGAGACCTCTGGTTCCCTCGCTTGGGTTTCTTGGGTGGAGGGTTATTGTGGTGTTGGTTGCTGTGGTGCAGCGGATGTTGAAGTGTATGCAGCCGCCGCCTCATTCTCCCCCTCACGAGGGCCAAGGCCTTGATCCTCAGGGTCTTGGTCATCGTGGCGTCTTCTTTTGTTCGGGCGGCTGCTCGAGCAAGAGGGTTGGGACCTCTTCTTCTTCTTTTCCCTCATCAGGGATGTAAGATACTCCCTCAGGGTTGCCTTTCTTCTGGTCTCCTTCATTGAATGGAGGAGAAATGATGTACGTCGTAGTTCATCGACCATCGTTTGAGTGAGAGCCCTTGTTGGATGGATGGCTCGATGAACAAACTTTGCACTGATCTCGTTGAAAGAGGAGACCAGTGCTCTTGACAATGCTTGCATCTCTGCCTTTGTGGCAAACTCGATGGTGGAGGTGGAGGCTGTAGGTTATGATGGGATGGTGGAGGTTGAAGTTGGTGGGGGAATAGGGAGGTTGGCGATTAGATCTCTCACCTCTGCAGTAAAGGAAGAGAAGGCTTCATCGAATGAGGGGCCTGCAGAGGGAGGAGGTGGTTGAGGGGTGGGTTAGGGTATTTGTGCAAGGATGGCAACAAGTAGTTGGGTGAGAGTGTCTTGGATGGTTGTCATTTGGTGGATGAGGGTGGTGAGGGTTTCATCGATTGATGAAGTGGAAGGTTAGGAAGGTTGGGGAATTTGAGAGGTGATGGAGGCGGGTAATTGATGAAGGTGGCGGATGAGGGTTTGGAGTTGGGAAATAATGTATGTGAGGTTCTCATCGGTCTCAGTTGCCTGAGCC
>NW_020201994.1:35256-36801 GCF_001531365.2 Cynara cardunculus var. scolymus
AGAGGCTCTGGATAGTAGAACCAGAGGCTCTTGATGGAAAATGCAAGTTTACAAATGTAAACTTTTGCTCCCCCTCAAAGGTTGCATGGAGATATGAAGTGAAATGTAAAAACTCCTCCAAGAACCAATAAGAAGTTTACATTTTGGATGACCAGAGGCTCTGGTCTATACAACCAGAGGCGCTGGTTGTGAAAGGCGATGAAAAAATGGTCAAGTATTAGAATGGATAAGAAAAATGAATGAATCTTGAGACTAGAGGGGCTCTGGTTGCAAAGGATTTGGAATCCAGAGGCTCTGGTCTTTAGAACCAGAGGCGCTGGTTATGAAGGATGATGAGATTGAATGAAGAAAAAATGGTTAAGTATGGAAAAAGAATGTCTTTGAGACCAGAGGGGCTCTGGTTGCAAAGACGTTGAATCCAGAGGCTCTGGTCTTTAGAACCAGAGGCTCTGGTTGTGAATGATAAAGMWGAAYGATATTAAATATGGCTAAGTGTGAAGAGCAAAGAGTCTTTGAGACCAGAGGAGCTCTGGTTGCAAAGATTTGGAATCCAGAGGCTCTAGTCTTTAGAACCAGAGGCTCTGGTTGTGAAGGATGAGAAAATGAAGTATGGAATGAAATGATGAAGGCTTTCTATCAAAGAAACGAAGGCCAGAGGCTCTGGTCTTTGGAACCAGAGGCTCTGGGTGAATGGAAACACTTAGTCATATAAATGATTTTAGTGAGCATGGACCAGAGGAGCTCTAGTTTCAAAGGGGAAGGTAAAGTAAGATTCAAAAGCGATGGATGGGCTCCAGAGGCTCTGATTGAAAAAAAAATATAAAAAAGGGAGTTAGAAGGGAAATGGTTGACTTGCTTTCAAAGAATCTTAAGCCAGAGGCTCTGGTCTTTATAACCAGAGGCTCTGGTTGTAAAGAKAATAACAAATAGCAAGTAAATGTGGGAACCAAAGGCTTTGGTCTTTGGAACCAGAGGCTCTGGGTGAGAGAAAAGTACTTGATAAGAAATACCAAGTATTTGCTTTGAACCAGAGGGGCTCTGGTTACCTTTAGAACCAGAGGGGCTCTGGTTACCAATAGGACCAGAGGGGCTCTGGTTRCAAAKATGAAATTTCGCCAATAAATCTAAGTCATTCTATATGGCCAGAGGGTCTAGTCTTTAGAACAAGAGGCTATGGTTTAAAATACTTAGAGAATATATGGCTTTGTTATTGTATCACATGTTGGCATAACCATGAGATATTGAGCATCGATGGTTAATAGATAATTGCCTCTAAGTGGTGAGATTCAGCATACCCATCTTGCTGACTARAAATAAAAAACGTTTTTCATCAAGAACTTTTGTAAAAATGTCAGCAAGTTRAATCTCAGTTGGAACAAAGTACATTTCTATGTTACCTTTTTCAACATTGTCTTTCAGAAAATGGTACCTTACATCGATGTGCTTGGTCTTGGAATGATGTACTGGGTTCGCATAGATTGCTATGGCACTCTTGGAGTCATAGAGGATTGGGATTTTGTCATAATTAAAGCCATAGTCCTTAAG